>NC_056463.1:318082-364691 GCF_008729295.1 Plectropomus leopardus
CCTTTTCTATGCAATGAACCTCACACAAAAAAAAGTCTAACTCACAAATATCAGGGCTACTAGCAATACAGTTGCAATGAATTTATCAGCGTCAGAACTTCAGAAAGTTGGTGTTCATCCTGCCATCTTCTTTAATAGTCCGAAGGTGTGCATTTCAAAACACCAACAGCACTGACCGACTGGAATATTCAATTCCAAATACTTTTTCTCTCTCATGTTTGAATTCCTTGCCTTAAGTTTTAACGAATGCCTCTGCACCTCATCGGTCAGGACCTGAGGCTCACACTCTAAACAATTCACTTTCCTATTCTCTTTACCATCATTTGACTTCTGTGTTCTTATTGTAAAGGTGACACTTATGATTTATTACATGGATCACTGTGATCATTATGACACAAAAAAGGCAAATTGCACTTAGCTGCAAATCTTTATGGCTGTGTTTACGCTGCTATATAATTTGCGCAATATCTTTTGTAAATCAGACATTGAGACAGGGCAGACAGCGGTTGAAAGTGATGTGTGATTCACAGTGCTATCAGCTAATCAGTAAATCTGCCTGTGAGTCTTCTTTAACCATTTGAAACCTGTAAGAAATCACTTTTCTTGTGTTCCTTTCAAATGCCTTTCAAGTATTTGAACCTTTGAACAAAGAGCAAATTGATTTGATTTCTTTCAAAAACATGGGTAAAAAGGCAACAAGAAACTTGGTAAGAAATGTTCCAATTGCAGGAAATGAGCACATTTAGAAAATTATTATTATTTTTTACAAATTATATATATATACATATATATTTTTTTTTAAAGCTAGGGAAAATGTCTTGGGGAAAAAAGAAAAAATTACAGATTTAAAATTACATTAAAGAATTATTATATATTTTGAGCACTATTTCCAGGTCCTTTCCTTGTTTGTTTGGTTTTGTATTTTCTTTTCCTTTTCCTCACTTGTTTTAGTGGAATTTTCTTTTTACTGTTTTTTTTTGCTAATTTTTTGAGTCATGTCTGTTTTCATTTCTTGTTGCCTTCCTCTGTTGTTTTTGAAAGAAGTCAAGCTAATTTGCTCAGGTTTTAAAGGGTTAAAAACTCAAAAAATGACAGAGTACTGAAGGTATTGTACATCAACATAATATACAAAAAATGCCTTGGTCACGTTGTGCTTCAGATTCCAAAGAAAGGTGCTAATTCGAAGCATGTCAGGCACAAAAAGCACAGACTGTATTATGACTTCAAAGTCTAGCCTTCAGTCATAACACATTCAGACAGCTGGATGCGAAAATGACACCGCCCCTCTCTGCTGACACACCTGGGTGCCACAAACACTCCTCATTTCTCTTCATTTCACTTGGACACAGTGAGATAATCTATTGGTGTGATATTCAGAGGACTGCAGCCCAGTAATTAAAAACCAGCTCCCCCTGAGGCCTTTGTCCTTGGTTGCTGGCGAGGAAGTTTCTAGAGGCTTCCCTGGAGGGTTGAGGGTGTGTGTGGGGGGGCAACAGCTGGCCCGCTTGGCAGATTGCAAATTCATCTGTCTCTGTATCGCTGCCGTGGCATTTTAATGGTCCGGCTGGTTCTGCATCTCAATAAGCAGAGTTGAGAGTGCAGATGCAGTATTAAGAGAGTAAGCATAAACGCTAAATTTCTCATTTTGCTTGCAATGAAATTGGTGACAAGCGCACAGGTTGGAGAAAACAATTGACACACCAAAAGGCTGAAGGGGAACAGAGCTTTTTGGGATAAGTTGTTTTGCTTAACATTTTTTTTTTTAACTTTCTTTTATTTTTTTGATGAAGCAGCGCTAAAGTTATAATTCGATCGCCGGAAAAAATTAGCCACATTACTGACAACTGCTTAAAATAATTGTTGAAAGAGATATGCCAATCAATTGCTATCTAAAGCTTCTTGATAAAAGGCAGGATGTCATTAGTTGGCAAGTTGAGGAAAACTGCAAAAAAAAAACAACAAAAAACTCTACACTGGACACTAATTGTCTCGAAGGGTCCGTTCTTTACTCAACAAACTTGTCTTGGCAAAAGTCCTCAATGTGCCAAAAAGATGTGTTTATGTGTGTATTGTTATTTTTCACGTCTGGTACCTGATTGTAAATTATGAGGATTTGCTGCTTTTCTCTGTTTTATCTGATAGGAAATTGAATCTTTTGATTTTAGAAAGTTGGTCTGACAAAAAGTAATGTGAAGACATAGGTGTGGATTTTGGAACATTGTGACGAGCATTTTTTCTGGCATTTAATAGACAGACAAATATATCAATGAATAAAAAAGGGAACATGATGATAAGTCATTAGTTGCAGCACTAAACGTTCAGAGCTCAGAGAAACCCTCTTTTTCAGGTTGGAAAACAAATTGAAAAGCTGTCTTCTTAGTTGAATTCAGCAGTGGGTGCAGAACTGAGAATCTACAGCCAGTGCCGTAGAATAAATAAGGGACTTTTAATGGGGGTTGATGAATTAAAAAGCCCAACCAATATCTTGCTATCAGATAAATGAATGTAAATACCATAACATCAAAGATTAACACATGAAAACATTAACATGCCAGTAGCTTACACTGGTTTGTTGACTACATTTTCACCTACAGTATGTGCAAATAAGGTTTGATGTGCTTGCAGAGGTTAGGATATAAAGCAATCACGTCATAACTGTTGCCATATAGAGTGTGTGATTTCATTGCACGTTGCAACAGTCCAGAGCAAAAATGAATTTCAAAAGATAACGTCTATTGAAATCTATTTGGGTACAGAGGTGCATGTAAGTGTGTGGCTGAAATGTTCTTGGCTAACCCCATTTATAGAAAACCATGTCCCTGATAGCAGACATGTTGAAAAGCAAATAGGAAACCTAGAGTGTCCCACAAGGTAACCAGGGGAATAAATGTAAATGATGTAAATAATTATTAGGACTGTCAGATGATATTTTTTTAAATTCGGGATTGATCACATTCTTTAATAATATAATGTTTATAATTCTATTATTCTACGAAATGTTAGCATAAAGTGGGCATATCTGTAAAGGGGAGACTCGTGGGTGCCCACAGAGTCAATTTTCATTCAGATGTCTTGAGGTGAGAGGTCAAGGGACCTCTGGGAAATAGCCATGCCGTTCCATCGCCAAAATTTAACCTAACTTTGCTGTGTTATTTACCCCCCTTCCTGAGAAGCTAGCATGACGTGATTGGTATTGCTGGATTCATAAGGTCTAGTTTAATAAGATACCAGTATGTATATTTAAAACTCAACTTCTTAAAGACAGAAATGTCGATTACTATACAATATACTGTATAATGTAAGTAGGACATCTTGTAGTAATAAAACAAAGGCAAAAGGCATCATAAACATGCATGTAAATAAAACATGCATGGTAAACTCAGTGAATGACTTCACTGGTAAAGTAATGTAGTGTCTCAGACTGTATTCCAAGGATATACATTAGTCTGGCTACATTAGGTTGCAGCCAAAGTGCAGCACTCTATGATTTTTTATGATAATAATTTTTTATGATAATGCAGAAAACGAACAAAAAGTAATGTGCAAAACATGCTGTACTGCTCCAGTCTGCATTTGATAGGGAACAATTTGGGGCTGGAACAGAATAAGATGCGCTTCTCTCTTTCTCTCTCTCTCTCTCTCTCTTACACACAGACACAGACACACACACACGCACACACGCACGCACGCACGCACACACACAGAGCACCATGTAGTGAGGTCAGTGGATAAAGTGCATCCCCCCAGATATCTGACATTTTCTGTGTGTTGTGTTTTTTACTGGGGGATATGAGTTGAGTCTCTGTAATGTGGGGACAGAAGAGCCCAAGGGATGATGGAGGTGGAGGTAGTGGAGGGTCAGACACTCAGCACTCTGTCCACAACTTTTGTATAGAGGTATATAAAGTAAGGATGTCCCGATCTCGTTTTTTTTGCCCCCGATCCAATCCGAGTCATTTACTATTGAATATCTGCTGAGACCGAGTCCTGATCTGATAGTTTTGTTTTCCTAGATAATGCAGCTGCATAGTGCACACTTTGAGAAGGCTCCCTTAAAGTTACTTTTAAAAATACCTGCTTCCATGCCTTTCATTCTTATTTATTTATTTGCCTTTTAATATGACTTATTTATTTATTTTACAAAATAAAGTATAAAATGACAAACCCTCCCTTTAATCTTTCTGGGTTCTCATTGTCCCAAGAGAATATGTCCCTAAAAGAATCCAGTATTTGTTGCTGCGCTGCAGCCTGTCTGTCAGTAATCTGAATGATTTGTATTCTGTTAGGTGTTTATTTCTGTCATCTGTAAATATTTTGGCAAATTACGATTCATTAACAAATAAGCCATTTTTCTTGGTTTCCTCGGAGCAATCAAAATTCCAATCTTTGACTGAGATGAAATGAAATGAGCGCTCATAACTTTGGTAAATAACAAAAATAAACAGTCTCATACTGCATGTTTGTTTATGGTGTTTTGTGGCAGGCGGGCTCAGCCGCTGCTCTTCACTTCAGCAGTGAGGTGAGACAGACAGCTGAGTGGAACTGAGGTGAAGTAGGCTGTGGTCAGCTTTGCTCTGCATTAAAGTTAAACACCTGTGTGACATCTGACATAAAACAAAGGATCGGATGTTCTATAAGCCAAATATTCCTGATTCCAATCAGTCAAAAAAATGTTGTGATTGGACCCCAATCCCATGTTTGAGATCAGATCGGGACATCCCTTGTATAAAGCTATGTGAACTGTCATATATGTGAGTGGATCTTTGTGTCATACAATACACTTGCGTGTTCACTTGTGTGAAAGAAACAGCCTGTACCGTACAGAGATGCAGACACTTCAGACTTCCTTTCCTGCCTGCATTTTCCTTCCCCTGCATCTTCAAAATAAAAGCGCACATGAATGATTAATGATGAGGTTGCTATTTGGAGCCAATGTTAACATCCATTTTAATTGCGGCCTATTTAGAAACTTCAGATGAACTCTCTGAAACCTTGTTGCTTCTTCAGACTCAACACGGGGTTTCCATAGCGACACAGTGCCTCTTAAGTCCTGGTGTTCAGTTGGGAAGAACCAGAGAGACAATGGAAACACTCCACTGTGACCAGGAATGTGATGCTACATGGCATGCTACATTCTCATCAACTATTACATGCACAAATTGACAGGGAGAGTACAGCCAAGCAGAAATTAAGCATCAATTAGGACTGCATTTAATTTTTTTTTAGTATGCAACACAAGATTAAACCTGTAATTTGTATTCAACATATACACTGTGTAGAAAGGACTGCCTGTATGAAAATGATCTAAAACTATTTATTTCAAATTCATTGAGACCTATAACCAATGTGATGCTAAAATTCACTTCAAGTAGCCTTACAGGTGGGTACCTGGGCTTCATAAATGTTCAAAAAAACACTTCCTCATACTGTCTATTGTCTGTGCGAGAACGCCTGTATTCACCCTCTGAAATGCTCTGATTTGGCATCTGTCTCCTTAAGACAACCCCCCCCCCAAAAAACACAGTGTGCTCTGTTTGGTCCACGTATATATACATCACATAATCCAGCAAGCATACAATCCAAAATCTGAGAAAAATTAACAATACTAGCAACCAAGTTTACAAGTTTCTTAGATGTTAACATTTAGCTGCACATAGCAGTGTAGGCTATGTAATGTAGACACTTGTAGTGGTGTGCCTGAAGAAGAATAACTTTTAAGATATAATCGGATATCAGTTGTAGCCAAAGTAGGAAAAAATGTTGAAAACTGTTCACAATGATTGATGAGATGAGATTTTTGCTCAAGGGATTACTTTTACATACGTTTACATTAAAAATTGAAAGTCTGCCCACATTTAATATGACCACAAAACATCATAACTGTGTATATATGACAAAATAGGTGCCCTTTAACCTTTGCAGCTGTTGTTGCCAATTTAAAGGTGTGCTTTACACAGAAATATTGGCCCTGGAAGCCTGAACTGCAGCCTTAAATCTTAATTATTACCTGATTAACCTGATTACTACACATTTCTCACATGCACAAGAAAGTAAAATAAATAGCAGGGAATCTTGTTTAGTTAAGACTACTGTTTGGCTATGCTAATTCCTCTCAGAATATAACAAGACTTTTTATACATTTATTATTTTGTCTTTGTTGTTGCGGTGAACAAAGCTGCCAATGTGACGAGTATTGATGATTCCCTGATAAACAATTATTGTACAGACTGCTAGGGGAAATACCATTACTAGATGAGGCCCGAATGCATTATTTAGATTTGAATTGGTTTCAGTAATTACGTATGTAGATTTCTCTCTTCTCTGTTTCCCAGCATGTGATCCAGGCTGATTTACTGATCCAACTTTATTTACTGACTGACTGCTGAATTTAGCCACTGACTGACTGACTGACTAACAGACTCAGAGATACTCAAATGAGACACTTGTCACACAGCAAACACAGCTAGTTTTTATTTTTCTATTTGTTGTTTGTTTGTTTGTTAGCATTCAGACACCCCCCTCCTCCTGCCTTGGCAACAGCAGCAAGGCTAAATGCCACAGAGGAAGAACCATATCAGCTCTGGCCTGAGGCGAGCTGTTGGACCATCACTACTAAATAACTGCCTAACACAGACAGGCCTGGTGTGCTACTATGGGAAACACTGCCTCAGGATAGAGAGAGGGAAAGGAAGAGCAAAAGAGGGGAGGTGGAAGGAAGGAGGAAATATGCTAAGATGCCAAGGGGGTAATTTGACTGTCTTATGGTATTTAATTCAGCTAAAATGCCCTGAGAGAGAATTAGAGAAGCTGGCTGTACATCTGCTGGCAGAGCTTCAGTACCTGAGGTCTGCAGGGACGTTAACAGTAAAAAACAGGTTTGTCCTCCAGTGTCCGTCAAGGTGCTTGTCTTTGTCCTCTATGTATGAATAGCCGGAGCAAGAATATTGGTGCGAATTATGCAATCAAATTTGAAAGGACGAAATAAAAGAAATAAAAAATAATCTTTAGATGTTCCTTAAGTACAGTGGTAAGGAAAGTGAATTAAAGCGGTTCCAAAGCCAATACTATAATGAGCTCCATTCTGTCACAATAAAATCTTTTTTCAAACAGGAGAAAGAATGTCTTCAGGTTAAAGTGCCAGCTGTGGCGGGCTCAGCATTCTGACAATGTTGACCATAGAAGAGAAAAGAGGAGGATACATCACAGTCTGAGACAGACTGAAAAAGACCAGAAATTTAGGAAAGCTTCTTCACACATAAAAGCCTAAATTTTGGCACCATCAATTTTTATAAACACTAGGCGATAATGTGCGTGATAAGACCCCATATTGTACATTTTTTTATCTGTAACACAGACAGATTTTTCACTCAACAGTTTCTCCCTCACATGTTGACTAGTGGATAAAGGTTGTACTAAAATTAGTTGTGGTAATTTAAGCTTTTTTTAATGCATCTTTTAAAGTATATCATAATTTGAACTGAAATGATATGAACTAAAATGGTGGTCATTATGACCTAATTCCTGTACATTTAACAGTGTTAAAATATTCAGTGCTTCTGTCCATTAGATATGGGGAGATTAGAAAAGTGGGGGAGAGAGGTGGTGCTGTAGATCACTGCTGGCAGTTTGTCAATCAGGTTTAATAAGACTTTAATTTTGTATTTGATTTCTGCATTTATACCTATTAAATGTATAATACTTAAGAGTCTTTAAGATCAGATGATTTTTACAGATTATAATTGAGTTTAAAAAAATAACTTTACTCCCACAGCCACATTTCTTGTTCAGATATACATCCTAAAACCATCCTCCTTGCGCAAAAATGCATCGATTTCTAAAGTCTGAAACTCACAGACAATGGGAATAAAAAGCTCTAATCTACAAATTCTGACATATATATTTCAACCTCACTATTTCCTATTAATTTGTGACGCTACATAAAAGCAATTTTAGAATGCAGTTAGCCTAATGGCCATTATGGAGAACTATTTTCTGTGTTTACTATCAGCCTAAAAACTGTTTTCCTTGAAGGCATAGTGGCAAACACAACACATGTTCTTTATTGGCTTAAAATAACCCATGTTAACACGATAAAAAATTCCTCCTGACCTGGCAGAAAACAGCATCACCTGCCAGATCAGCAACATAGCCAATGTGGTCCCATCACAGGCCAAATAACAGCCCTGACCTAAATTGATTTTTATAGTTGCCGCTAACCATGGAGATGCTATGGCGCTTAAGGACGAGGTGGGAATTCACAGTGTTTTTTTAGTTGCAGAGTCAGCATTACTTTAGACAAAACGAGAGAGACATTAAGCAACAGAGACTAAAAAGACAATGAGCAGAAACTTGCAGAATCAGACTTTTCCAACTGAGAATGGAATGTTAAATTTGACTCAAAACCAGGAGGGACCAATGAGCACATTCGGGAGAGTCAAAACACTTAGATAAGATGGAGAAGAAAGCTCTCAGTCAAGTGCCTGCAGATGTATAGAAAGTCTACCTATAGCAATTATTAGGTCCAAAGGTGAAATGAAAGTGCTGAAAAGCAACTGATGAAGACTTCCTGTGATTCCACGTTTTTGACATTTTCAATGTTCCTATCGAGGGATCCCTCAAATGAATGGGCAGGTAAGTGTTCCGATTATTGCCCTGAGTACAGGTTCACCACGGGGATTGAACCTGCAGCAACCTCCTTTTGTCACTTGGGGGACAATGTAACCTCTTAGCAAAAATGGCGTTTAGAGAGATTGAAACACTTAGAAAATAAAAGGTACAATGTGGTTAAAATGTCAAGTCCCTACTGTAAGCTCTGCTGAGTCTCTCACAGTATTGTCATTAAACTGCAGGTACTTTCTGTGCTACCATGATCAGTGACTACATTTACTATGCTGTACACCCAACTAACATTACACAGTAGCCATATTTGGCTTACAAAAAGTGATAATGACTGAAAGTTAGGCACTTTTTAGTTTGATTCTCCACAGATGTTGACTGCAACAATCTGTTGCTGACTGCAAATAAGTGAATTTTGTGAAACGGCATAATTAGGACTGTTATGTTTCCAGGTAAGCAATGATTAATGAAACTGACATCAAGACAGACTTTGGAAACTTTTTCAAATTAAACATTTGAGACACTTTTTCACAAAGCACTGTATGAAAGTTTTGTTTGAACTGTAGTGGGATTTTTGTATTTGGTTTATTAAACTGATAACTTTTGGCACATTAACTACAGTAAAGATGGCATTAAACACTGAGCAGTTGGACAGTCCAGATTCTGACGAAGAAATTCCCAAGTAGCACCACCAGCCTTTAACCAGAAAACCCCCCAAAAAAAAATTAAAGTAAGAACTTTTCTTTCCACAATAACTACGACAATAAACCAACATAGGAAGTAGGAGATTGTAGCTATAAAGTGAATGTTTGAGCATGTCCTGTTACTGAAAAAGAGCAAGTATGCTCACGTTTTAGCCATGATGGAGGCTTGATGGATGGCAGTGATTGACTCTGTTGGTGGGTCCCAAGCGCCAGCCTCCAAGGCTGAAAAATTAAGCCAATGCAGAAGTGCCAAAAACTGTAATTCATCGAATGGCCAATTGAGGCTGGCTCCAAAACAGACTAATTCCTCAAAGACCCCCCCAAGTTAAAATGCCCAACTTTACAGTAGAAATAAAAATAATTACAGCCTGGTACAAAAAACGGTTTTGGTCTCTATAGCTTATTTTCAACATTCACGACAATTGTACAGGGGGTGTTTATTTTTATAATTCACCCGTCTGCCTTTTATTAAGGCCCAAAGTTATGTATTTAAGGGCGGGACCGCTTGAATGATGAGCTGTCTATCCTTGACTTTTCCGTCAGATCTACCCCTTGCTTCTTCAAAGCTCAAGTCTCTTGTTGAAATATGGTCACTTCTGGTTCCAAAAAAAACAATAGGAGATGGCTGAAAAGCTAAACATGAGGCTTTAAAACAGCAGTCCACAAACCAACAGGTGATGTCACTGTAGCTACGTCTATTATTAATACAGCCTGTGGCCAGTCCACCTCTTTGATCCAGACCAAAAAATCTCAACAACAACTATTACAGAGATTTCCCTGAGGCTTTTTATAGACCACTGGTTTCTATCTATTAGCACCACCATGAGGCGTTTTTTTGAGTAAAATGTATTAACAAATATTTGAGGAACTGCCAGTGAAGCAAACATTTGATTCAAAGCACCGCTGTGTCTACAAGTGCAAACTCACAGACCCACTTGTCAGTGAATACATACATGTTTAACACTACATACTATGTATTGTAAGAGCACACAATCCACTATGCTAAGATTAACACCTGTCAGTTATTGGGCCACATACACAGCCGTCGTTTTCAAAGACTGGCTGAGGCCATGCAAGATGTATGAGGGTGTGTTGATGTGTGGATGCATGAGTGTGTCCTCCTTATGCCATCAAAGGCTTTTGGTGGGCGCCACAAGCCTCCGCCATTAGCACACAGGGGCAGGAAGTGGCTTCCCCTCCAATTATGACTTCCCCACCTCAAAAGACAGTCAGGTGGTCCTTTCTCAATCAGGACGGAAAGAGGAGGAGGAAAGTGGCAGGATGGAAAGGGAAAGAGGAAGCAAGGCGAGTGCTGCCATTTGTGGAAATAAAAGGGAATTCCTGATATAGAGTCGGCCATGAATATTGAACAAGCTTGGACCGTGAAGCAGCTCTTGGTTTGGCTCAATAGTTAGTGCGGATGAAGTACTTTCTGGGAGGAGGAACAAATACAGATTTTCATTCCAAAACTAGATTTCAAACACAAAAAGACCTGGTAAATCTGCCAAAAACTGCCTGCTCCTAAACATGGTTGTTGGTATGAAATTATAGCATGCTTTATCTACACACGAGGACTGAATACTGCATATTAAGATTGTTATTATGCTTTGTGTCATAGAACATTTTTTAATGCAATGAGCATTTTTCATGGCACTTTGCTTATTCAGCTTGGTACAAATAGTGAACAGTCTTTTGTGCTGATATACTTTCCTCACAAGCTTTACAGTGATGTAAGACAGAACTACAAAGAACTGTGAGAAAAACTCTGAAGGACTGTCTCATAGAAGTGGAGAAATTGTTTGTGTTTTTGTACTGGAAAATATAATTTGTGTATAAAAACAAAACTACACCAAACAATAACTTGTAGTAAGCTTTTTCCAACTTCATTGTCAAAATTAACCTTTCTCTCTTGCTCCTTCCTGCTATTCCTTCTCCAACCCTCCTCTTCTTTCCACCTATATTTTCCCCTAACTTCCACGTACCTTCCTCCCTAATGTATCTCCTTTTTTCCATCACCTTTGTCTTCTAAAATTCAGGCAGTCTACTGAAATATATATATATAATGCAATGCATAGACTCTAGGCTCTTGCAGTATCTATTTTTTCATACCTTCATGGAATTTCACGGTATACATGCACCACCCCCTGCACCATCGACCAGCAAGTGTGCTACACTCTGCAGACTGTCTTGTCTTGCCATTTTCAGTCTACTCAGTAAACAATACACTTCATGATGGCAAAAAAAGGTAATATTATTACACCCAATTTCCTTATTAATCAGAGAACAAGCGCCGTACACCTTCATGTTTCTGATTGTTTTTTATTTCGGTGCCTGTGTTCCCAGGCTAGAGCAGCCACACTGATGGCGTGAGTAGTGCTGCTCAGGCGCAACACATCTAGAGCAGTGGAGTCTCGCCAATTATTTCTGCATGATACGTGTGGTTTACAGCAAAAATAGACATTGAAAATGGTCCTTTGATATTTATATCGACTCTATACCACCTATTACTACAGTTTTAATGTTTTTATCAGTCACAGACACAAGGAAATATATCTGTTGCGCTCCACCTTTCTTTTTTTATGCTTTAATTGTGGTGATACAGCAGTTATTAAATAAGACAGCTTTGCAGCAGCACTGCAGCAACAAACTCTGCCAATGTGGACACACTGCTCACACATGCAGTGTGTCCTGGGCGAAACTTCCAGCGCACGTGATGAGCACTGCAAGCAAAACATCCTCAATACAGCCTCTCCAGTATGAAGTTAGTAGAAAGATGAGGGTCCGTATATTTGATGGTATTTAAAATCACACCATTGGGATTTCTAAACACTCTGTTATATCCTAATACCATGATGCCCCCCAACCGTAATAGACTAAAAAAATAAAAAATCATCTTAATCATCATTTATAATCCACTAGAAGTGTGCAGCATTCATTTTTCTCAAAGAATTTGACTTCTGCCTGGATTTTCATATTATCTTCTAATTTTCTGTGTTTGGGACTTTTGTAGGTGTGTCTCCCAACAGCGCTCGGGTGAGGTCATAGCTTTACAAAAAGGTGGCAACCAAATGCCAGACTGTAAGCAGCAGGTATCCAAGAGAAACGGTACTGAAAAACGCAAATATAGTGAGGCAAAACACCAAAAGCAAGTGAATCATGGAGTTAGGGTTACGGTGTTTAAAAACAGTAACAAATAGTATACCTTAAACCACTTCATCTGTCTCTCAATCTCTTCTCTCTCTCTACCTAGTTTCTTTCCATAATCTGCTGTTTATACGTTCAGTCTTATTCTGATATCCCCATCCATCTCCTCTCACTCGTCTCACTAAGCTACTCAGTGAACACAGTGGAGTTATGACTGTTTCAAAGCTTGTCTGCAGTCGAAAAGGTTGAGTGTATGAATTTCAAAGGCCAATTTAAGACCAAGAACAAGGGATCAGACTCTATAATGAGGATACTGTTCACACAGAGAGAGGACATGATGGTGTGCATTAACTCCCAGTGGCACTAAAGGAAAGGCTAGCCTGCTACAGAGTTGTTACCAACCAAATGCCACCTGATCAGCCATCTGTGGCTCAGTTGAAAATTAAATAAATCTTTGCTTTGCTCACAACAGAGCTGGAGCTTCAGACAGATATGTCATCAATGGGAAAATGACAGTAGAGTCCCCCTGTTTGGGCTCATCTCTAATAAAATGGCTGAGAAATTGGTGATTTTTGTCCCAGATTCTCTTTTTCCACGGTGGAGCCACATGGCTTAAACATTTGATCTGCTCATTAGAACTACATTTAAATTTTTAATGCACAAACACATGCCTGTCTTCCTTCTGTGATTATTACTCATTCAGTGCAATTAAAAAGTAACTGGTGCTCAATATCCAACTGTCCTGCTCAAGCGCACCCCAACAATGTTTGCTGAGGCAAGCGTAAGCTAATCCCACTGATACCATCAAGAGCGGGGATACAACCTGGTAGCTACTCAGTCTCTAGCCCACATCCCCATTCTCATGATTACCCCTTAAGTGGAGTAATGTATGTAAAGTGATGTAGGTTAAGTAGGTGAAAAGTAGAAATATGTGGGTGACTCTGGAGAGTGCAGCTGATTGTGACTGAATAAAAGCTGGCTTACTGATGGTTGTTCCGACTGAAACATTTCACAACACAGATGTGAATGTCTACTATTTTCACCTTTATTGGGTTGGCAGCAACAACAAAACCATAGTCTTTGACAAAATCTCAAAATAAAAAAATAGATACTATGTAATTCAACACACTCTGCCTCCTATTCAAAACATCAGCAGCCTAGTTGATTGAACACAAATGGGTGCGCCATACCTTTGTCAGAGTTTGATTTTTTTTTTTTTTTTTGGCTATACAGCAGATTAAAAACAGATACACACACTTTACATACAGTATACTCATATACAGTATATTGTGTAAAGGTTTGAACATAACTTAATAAATAAATACATATCAAAAGCCCGGATCAATGCACTTGAAAGTAAGATGACTTGTCAGAACAAGATAACAGTTTTGATTTTCTACCACTTCAGTTTGGTCAGTGTAATACAGACACATATAAATATATATATTTTTTAAATACTCATTCAATGGCTCTTGGATTTTTGAAAAATTGAGCCAAGACACGCATTTCACATAACCCGCTACAAAAAAAAGCCCACCAAAGGAATGAATATTTGTGCAACTTCTGATCAAATACAATTGAAAATTCCAAATTTTACATTAAGTGGTAACAACTGAGCTATTTTATTTTAGGCTAATAGAGAACTTTGCGTTCTCCTGTTTTATATGTTATTGTGTTGTTTGTCACCACATTGTGAAGATAATACAGCACTAATTCAGACCCTATACATTTCTTCTACTATTTCTTCACTGCACTGTGCTTCAACGGAGCACCAAAAACACAAGCTATCAAAATAAGAAAATATCATAATAAGTCTAGTATTTGACACGGCTAAGCTGTGGTTCCCTACTGCTATTCCTCATATATGCCAGGTCATACGGCTACAGAAGGGATTTCACGAGACAAATCTGCTGTCTGCTCTTATCTTACAGATCTGATGAAGACATCAGATAGTATAACATGTACCCACTTGAAGGCAGAAGGCAGATCGACTGTGATACATGAATGACTTGACCCGTTCTTGGTTCAAGTGGAAACCTCTTTAAGCTAAAAGTCATGGAAAACTAAATCCAACAACAATGTACCTTAAAATGTGCACACGGTCACAAGATATGCTCATGAGCTGGAAAATGTTTTTTAAAAAGTGCAGCATGTCCATGTAACTGAAATTACTTCTCAACCTCTTTTTTTCACTTTTCCTACAAAATACATCTTTAGGCACATATACAGAACAATCTGTAATGCATTAAAGCTGCATAAAGCAATATAGTTTATAATTACACTGAATCAAACAACTCCTGGCAATGTTAAAGGGTTATTGATGCTGATGATCCCGCTAAGAATCGACATCCCATACTGCAACTTTACACTCACAGATTTGTAGTTGTCTGAACCAACACAACCAAAACAATGCCAGCACATACAGTACAGACCATGGGCAGCCACTCCCAGCACACTAGTATTTTAAGTTGACTGTAGACTACGGGCCTCATGCAAAACTGCAGAGAACCAAAGTAAACAAAGGGCCGATAAAGAAAGTATTTAGATAAACCAAAAGAGACATTTTTTTTGTTGGTGATGTTGGTTTTCCAAACCTCAGCTTAAAAACACTATTGTACTTACATTCATCAGAATGGGAATGATCATGTAGCTCTGTTTTTGTAGGATGTAAAGAAGCATATAACATAAATCAAGCTTTAAGGCTCAGGGTCTCTCTGCCTCTAGCTTTCAAAAGTCACTTAATGCAGCTTTAAAAAGAGGAATGACTTACACAGGCTACTTTGAAGCAGCATTGAATGCAGTTACAATATCAAGGGGCTGGGACTGCTGTGCCACTTGGTTTTTAGCAGGGACATACAGTATAAGCAAGGCCTAAACTACAGATGACACTTCTACATAAGCAAAGAGGGAAAATTAGTTAATGGCTATAGTACCTGGCTGTATTCAAAAAGAATTATGCTTTGACACTGATCCAGTGATCATGAAGGGAATGTACAAGGTAAACTGAAGTGATTGACTATCCTTCTGTGCTGTAGCAAAGGATGAGAATCATAACCAAAGGCAGTCTTGTACTGTAGGTTACTTTAACAACACACATCGTCTGCACTTTGTATAGCAAAAAGCCCCAAATAGGGGAACAGTCTTTCGAATTTACCAAGCTGGAATGGGCACAGTAGAAGAACTAATTCTATTTTTTTTTTTATTAGAAAACAATGCAATAGAGACTCAGTTTCAACACCTAAAGTTTGCCCAGTCATCTCTTTCTTGGGCACAGACATCATGAAAAAAGACAAGAAAAATTCAACTGGTCCAAATTTAAAGTGTGATTCCCAGTTAGGTTTGACCCTGTGAGAAGTGCACACTAAATACAGTGGTCATTCACAAAAGCATTTAGAAGTATGTTGACACATTAGGGCCTGTAGTTTGCAGGCAGTAACTTTTTAATCAGCATCGAGATAGGTATAGCTGAAAGACAGTGGAGCAAATTACAAGTAATGAGAATTCTGGCCAATAGTTTAACAAACCACCACAAGATAAGCTACTTATAGCCTTCCACCTTTATCACAACTAAGCATGTAATTTCAGATCAGTTAAGTTTTGACCTCACAGCGACCTCCAGACAGATCAGATCACATCAACCTGAACCCCTGTCCATCGCTGCTGGGAAAAAAAAAATCCAATATCATCTTTAACAAGGATAACTGGCACTGATGCAAAGTACCCAAAACCTGCCTAAATATTTCAGTCTACATTGCCTATAAGCTTTTTTACCTTTAAGAGACTCAGGGAAGTTTGTGAGTGGGGTTAAAGCAACATCCAACATCTATGAATAATAACATCCCAGAGAGTTTCTAATCCTCAACCATTTTCATTATAAATAAAAATCTTAAATTCATATTACGATAATGCCGTTTTATTTTGCCAATTCTCCTGTTTGATCACTATCCACATGGTCCTACATATACAGAGGGGATGTAATATTTATTTGCTGGTTAGAAATGGCTGTCATGAGCACTCATGCATCAAACTGTTAGCAGAATACTCATAATACAGCCATATCAGGAATGCCACATCAGTGGTGAGAGTGCTGGCGCTGATGGGCTATTTCATAAGCGTAAGGGAGGAGCCAGAGAAAAAATAAACTCTGCTGGGTAGTTATCTGGCCCAAGCATCAGTTCACTGCCATCAATACAAAGGTCTTAGTGTCAAACTGATACATCCTTTATCTGAATTCTGGAAATAAGGTGTTTTTTTTTAGAAGGGGGGAACCAATCGAATGGTGGCCAACCATAATTAGGTATTATTGAAATCAGTAAACAGTAAAAGCAGCATGTTATCTGTGGAAAATCTAATACAGGTCACACTACAGCAGTAAGCACTAGTAGACAATTTGAATCTCTAAATTACTAACCATGCTGAGTCAAGTGAAAATTTTATTAATTCTTAATATGGGGGATTTTCACTTGATTTTTTAATTTTTTTCTAAGTTTAGACATTTTTAACAGTCCTTGGTCTAATGCCATGATGTAGGAATAACAGTGCTATAATGGCGTTTCATGGTTTAAGATTGCTGTGCAATGTTTCATCATGCAGCATGTTTTGCAGAAGGTCTGAAAAAACAAATTTCAACCAGCTGTCAGATCACTATTGGCCAATTACTCTAATTATAGAAAAAATGCACCACAATACCATGATTTTTCTGCATCTCTCTCCTGTTCACCTGTGCACATCATGTTTACTGACTCAACCAAAAATACTTTAGCAAAAATGGACTGCGTCCTTTCCTCTAGAAAACAGTCAAGGCCGTACGCAATATGTGATTTATCGGCAGCATAATGGCTGTCATCATTGTCGCTGTGTGTGTTTATACAGTTAAAAAGTCAAAAAACCATTTAAACAGGTTTATGAGCACAAGTAAGTGCAAGTTACCTTGTCTCTGCTAATGACAGTCATATAGAGCACAAAGATCGATCCAATCCACAACCACTAACAAAATTTAACAGGCATGAAAAAGTGTGGTCACATTTCAAGTCTGAGAAGATGTTTGTGAATCTTTTGGGGTTACGGTTATCCCACTATGTCTGACCAGGCTGATACAGTGACACACAGTAAGATGTAAAAGCTGAGAAAGCCACAGGGAGACTACCTTCTATATGATCCACAGCTAATTCACATACCACAGAATAAAAGCCATCACAGAGTGCCCATCTCATTAAATCTCGCTGTTCAGACACTGCACCCATCTCCATTAAGAGCTTGTAACCATAGTTTATTGTGACCACAGCAATGTCACTGGTGTCAGCTGACAGGCTGATAAAACAGAAAAATTGTTTTCTGTTTGGTTACTGAAAGTTAACTAGCTGCTCAACTCGTTAAGATTCATGTTCCCCATTCGTAGATTCCAGCAGTATCCTCATCCTTTCAGATGGAGCATGAGTTTGCTCTTTTCCTCGGTTTAGGCTCCCCAAAGTCCCTGTCATCGGCCGCGCAGTGGCTGAAGGAGCAAATCGTCTGTGAGAGCCTACGCATGCCCAAGCGGAACACACTATTAGACAGGCTGTAGATAACACAGTTGCAAAAGCTGTTGCTAATGGCCAGCCAGGTGGTGATGAAGGAGAGGGCAGGGCTGTCCAGCACATGGGAGCTCTCTAGCAGGAAATAGATTATGTAGGGTAGCCAGAGCATATAGAAAACACTGGTGATGCGGAACAACACCATCGCATAACGCCGATCCGGTCCATGCCCTCCATGATGCCCACTACTACCCCCCTCGCCAGCTTCCATCTCCTGACTGGGGAAACGTGCCCGCCGTTCACTGATCTCTCTGTTGTGCTGCTGGCAAATGCGAAAAATATGGTAATAGGTGAAACAAACCACAAGTGCAGCAGGCGCATAGAGCAAACACACCACGAAGCCTGTAAACAGTGCGGAGGTGGGCCAGGAGTGAGCGCACCACTCAAAAATGTCCCCATGATAGCCTGGCTTACCCCACCCAAAGAAGGAGGGCAAGAAAACCAGGCTGGAGTACACCCAGATGAGGGTGATGCAGCCTCGCAGCCGGCATGGCGTCACCAGCTGGTTGTAAGACAGTGGTTTAGTTATGGCCAGGTAGCGGTCCACACTGATACAAGCCAAACAGGCCATCGAAACACTCTTCAGAACCGAGATGACGTAGCTGAAGACCTGACATGTGATGGGCTCCTGGACACCTGCTGGGTAGTGGAGCAAAGACAGGGTGGGCACCAGGCAGCTGAGACCCACCAGCAGGTCAGCATAGGCCATGGTCTGGATGAAGTAGCTGGTGGTGTAGTGGTGTAGCAAAGGGGCACAGTGAAACACAAAGATCACCGTCAGGTTCCCTGTAATAATGAGCACTGTCAGAAGTACAATGACAGCAGTCTCCAGGACGCAAGCCTCCAGGCCTTCATTCAGCCCCCAGCCCAAAGGACAAGAGTGATTGGTGGCCCTGCCAGGAAAGAAGTCTGCATGACTGCTGTTGGCAGCAAGCACCGGGTCCGTTGTCAGTTCAGACTGGTTCATTGTTCTGGGTGCTATCCAGGTGGGTCAGGTTTGTGGTGTGTCACCCATAAGGCAGCTGGTCTGAAACTGGAGAACTGCCTGCCCCCCCTGCCCCCCCCACCTGCTCTACACCAGGTGTCTGCAGCCTTCCTCAGTTAACGGAGCTCAATACTCTCTCTTACACACTCTCTCTCTCTTTCACCTTACTCTCACATAGCTGGGTCTCAATCAAATGAACACTGACTAGAGGAAAATCAATACAGCCTCTGGGAGGGTAGGACAACCCGTTTAGCTCTCCTTTTCCAATCACTCATGGTTAGTGAAAGTAGTGGGTGGGTAACAGTCAGGAGTAGAGGGGGAAAAAATGTATTCCTTCAGTAAAGCAGGGTAACATTAGAGCTGTGGCAGGCATCTATCCCAAAGGCGAATTTCCCTGCTGCTTTGCCTGCCAGTCTGTGGCCTCATCTCCTGATCCTAATGAGGGTTGCCACAGGGAGGCTGAAGGCATAAGCTGTCCGCACAAGGGCAGAGAGCACAGAAGATGCGCGAGAGGACACCATACGAAGAGGTTAAAGCATGACGGAAAGCACAATGCTCTCTGCTCTTGACGGATCCTCACAGGAGATCAGATGAGTAAGCACGGTAGGGCTCTTATTTCACTCCTGGAGATCAGATGAAATTTACTGAGTGGTTACCTATAAAAAAAAATAAATGTGAGGCAACCATTTCTAAGGGGGAAAGAGTTCTTAGGAGTCTCTCTGGAAAAGAAAATTATATCCATCTCTGCGAATCAACTCCTCTATTCAATCCAAAGTTTCACTGTGCCATGGCGCTGGCGTGTTTACAATGTTACAGCGGGCTTCCCTTATTTTGGTGGTCCTCTGGTCAGTGTCTGGAGCCCATGCATGCCCAGCTATTGTCTGAATCAAAACACAGACACAGACTAGAACAACATGGGGATCTCCGCAGGAGATAATGTCACAGCTCTCTCAGCACACACAGTGCTGGGGGGAAAAATGTGTTTACAAGGCATCCCTTCGGCAGAATGAGGTAAAAAACCAAGCGGTTCGAAATGTCTGGATGAGTTCTGCTTTTAAAGTGATTAAAAGTTTAAATCCAAATGTGCAGACTTGCCTCTCAGCTTTCTGGACTGCAAGTCGAGAAATACAAACAAATGTAAAAGTCCCGCAGCTGATAAAAGAGCTGAATGTAAGACTGCCATGCAGGCAGGTAGAAGGACTCTCCTGGAGCAATGAGAGGCCAGCTGAATAGCTCAGCGCTCCTCTCACTTCGACTCCTCAGCAATCCTGTAGCAGACACTTGCAGAGATGGAGGGGGGTGTGGGGATCAATCAGCGATCCGCCTATTTATCCCATAAACATGTTAACTTGCGTTTTTGTTGTGACACTCTGGCAGGGGGAGGCTGTGCACCTTTTCCTCAAGTGCTTCATACAACCATAGGTTTTCTAACTTGCTTTAGTCTTTTAAAGTATGCGCTCTGTTGAGTTGTAGTGGTATGAGGGTCCTACAACTCCTTTCTCAGTGTGTCTGTCGCCTGGAACAAAACACTGGCAGCACAACAAAAGGGAATCCACTCTAGCAGCATAAAGAAAAGACCAAGTCCCAGTCGGAGTCCCAGTTTCAAGCACTGTCCTTTGCAAACGTCCCCCTTTTAATTCCGTTAAACAGGACAACCCACGCTTTCAATGTAAAAATCCTTAAATCCTGGTACACAGAAAGGGATGAATGCAATGCATCTGTCACAAGCAGCAAGTAAAAGGCAAGAAAAAAAAAGGATGACTGCGCTGATGGAAATGAGTTAAATCTGCAGCGAGGGAAGCGAGGGGACGAAGAGTCCCTCAGCCCTGGTGCAGTGAGAAGGAGAGATGCTGTGACTGGCTTACACTTCCCTCCCTCCCTCTCCACACAATCTCTCTAGCTTGCACACTCAGCCTCTCTCTCTTTCCACACACACACACACACACACACACACACACAGACACACAAACTCAAACAGACACACATGAACCCTCCCTCTTTCTCGCTCTCTCCCTCAGCCTCTCGTGCGTTGCCCCGCCTCCTCCCATCCCAGCTGCACCTGAGGCTCCCTGCCACATTATTCTGTCTCTCACACTGGCTTGCACCCAGAGGTGAATTGGGATACATTTCCTATTTACATATTACTTATCTTTCACAGTCTGTTTTCTATTAACCAAAGTCCCCGCGACCCCCTCTTTCTTTCATTCCCTATTTCAGTCCTTCTCCTTCCCCTAAATCTCCTCTCCATACATCTACCTCGCCCGAGTAAAAAACAAAACCCTCAAGTCTACCTAATTCATATATAATAGAAACCAACAATAGTGAAAATACAAGATGAGATAAAATATCCACGCCAAAAAAAAAAGCTAAATATACATGTTATGACCTAATGAGTCACACGATATACTGTCTCTTTTTTAGGGGAGTAGAAGGAATGAAAATGAAAATGTCAGTGGTCATCAGACTCAGTTTCAGCCTCACTGTCTTTAATACATAAGTAGATAATGTTAATGAATAGAGGATGACACTCAACCTCCATCACATGCAACACCTTGGACAAGTAATCCTTGTAAAATGATTTTTCTCCCTATCTAGCAAAAGCTCTAGGTTCTTCTGAATACTTTATTTATTCTTTATTCAACTGACAGCTTAGCACAGTTATGCCTGCTCCTTAGTTACAGTTGCCCAGCATTTCGGCCAGTTGGGAGCATCCTCTGGCCAGCAGATGATAAAGAGGATCAAGTGACAGCAAATTCGCTGAGCAGAAGGGCGGATGGAAAGAAACTGTCAAGCATCAAGGCCAGGGAGGAGAATCTTTTAAGAAGAAAATTCAGATCAACTTTGCCAACTTTGTCATTTTGTTTGTTTGTTTGTTTGTTTTTTACAATTAAAGCCAGTTAGCGATGATGAGGAGTGGCTGGCTGCAGGTTAGATGGGATATGGCTATTTTGGAAAACACTGCACCTGGCCTCTTCCAGGAAGAGCAGAGTGCTTTGCTTGACAAGAATTACATCCTTAATGGAAAAAATCTAGACATCCTGTCAACCTACAAAGTATGCTTATGTATATGTGGATGTAAATAAGGAAAGAAAAACATGATGCTATATACCTGCACATCTAATATGACAAAACCACATTTTAGAAAAGTGTTTTTTCAAATCCACACAGAAAGTCATGTATCAAACCCTCAAAGGAAAATAAAATATGTTATCTAAACAACGACAAGAGAAATTACATGCCTTCCAAAGGAAGAGACTTTCACAGACAGAAATTGGCTGAACCTCAGCATGACTGTGTGTCCTCGAGGAAGATGAATGTGATAAGAATACTATGCAGAAAAAGATGGCACGCAGCCAATCCAATTCTTTAACACACCTGTTTATGACCGAACATTTAACCTAATGAAAATGGCTTGTTGAATATGAAGCAGCAGCCACTGGAATTAAATTTAAAAGAGCATCTAGTGTAAAGATTTCATTATTTCAACAAAAAATCTTTAATACCTGTTTGCAGTTCAGGTATCCTACCTAGCTATTTATACATATTTTTAAATGTATTAATGCTTAAAATAAGGGATACTCTAACTTTTGACAACATTAATATTTGATAAAGGGGTTAACTTGTTGAATGGCCATTACAAGGAATTAAAAGGAATGATATGTTCATTTTGCAAATAAAAAAATGCTAGTTATTCTTTATGTGTACTGCTTTAGATAAAAACAAATTACTCATACTATTTTATGTTTTTTCTTTTTGTTTATTGTTTTTCAAGTTTATCAACAATAATATCATCAACATTAAATAACAACATTAAACATTGCTATTATTAGATTTTCTGAAATACTAATAATAACATTAAAAAATAATAAATAACAGTTTTTGAATATAGTGTTTCAATTATAATTTTGCTGACTGTATTAGTTTGCAGAAGAATAAGTATTGCCTCACTTTACTGCGCATGCAAATAAAATAAATTTTACTATATTGGCAAGGCATTCCTAGCTCAGTTTATGGTTTACCAATCTGAAAAATCTAATTAAATCACTGTTGAGACACCTGGTTAAAACTCTACTACACATTGCTAAAAAATGCAACACATGCAGGCTGTATCACCATATTGTACTTTGAGCCAAAAGTTGTGACGTAGTGAAACCGTACAACATGGACAACATAAAACATGTATGATGACAGGACTTTTCAGTCAGTTTTTACAGGTGTGGTTTATTGTCTGATAATTAATGTTTATGAGGTCAAACTCTTATTATTCAATTATTCAACTTGGAAGTGGAACATCCCTTTACAATGTCATTGTGAACTGGAGTATAAAAAAGTCTGTCATGCAGAAGGACAGCTCTTTTATTGCCATGGAGACCAGATATTTAAGCACCTGTGTTGCTTAATTTGGTCATTCAAGAGAAACAGTGGGATGGAAAAAAAGAAGGACGGGTAAGAAGGAAAGGAAACTAAAAATAACGAGAGACAAAGTGAGGACTAAAAAAACAAAAGTTTCGGTAGACAGGTAGTTGTGCTGTCACTATGGAAGGAGCCAATCAATGGAGATCTCTCAGCACAGTTTACCTTTGGAGGTGGACTCGGATAAAAAAAACACGACCAGAAGGCCACTGTTAATAATTCATTCTGCTCCAAAACAAAGCCAGCGGGGCCACTTGGAAACAAAGGTGGAGGCTGATTCACCTTTCACTGCTTCCCAGCATCCCACTCTCCTCCACCCCTGGGCTCCTGCTGATTCCAGTCTCAACAGCAATGTGTTGGCAAAAGCAGGGAGTTTACAACTACATTACAGGTGTTAAGCTGATACGCTTATCCTCAGCAGCTTACAGTATGGAAAGTAAGGAGGTAGGGGGTTCACCATTTTGTTCAAGGACATTATACAAAGACAAGGTGAGTGTTAAAGTGAATGAGAAAAGTTTATATGTGCAGCACCTTTATTGATCAAGCATTAGAAATGCTTGATCAATAAAATAAATCATTAAAACTAAACAAATGACAAACTTCACACTCAAAGGTTAATGCAAAGCCTGTCTGTACAAATACGCTTTCAGATTCGATTCTATTCTATTCAGCTTTATTGTCATTTTGCTATACGTTTACATGCTGAGCAGAATGAAAAAATGTTTCTCAGAGATCTCAGCTGTTTGAAGGAAATTACAGACCCTGATGACCATATAAATGCTTACAGTAGCCAGCCTGGAATTTTGATCAAGGGGCCATCAGTACTGTAAGCCCTGGTCCAATGACATCATCAATAGTGGCAGCTCTTCCCAAGAGCAACATGGGTAAATTAGCAAATTTGCACATATCGTATTCTTCTATTGTTAGTTATTTATTATTCTTGTTTGTTAGCCAAATTGTGTTGATTTCTCATTGTCGGTGTTCTTGTTTAGTAATAAATACAAAGAAAGCTGAAAGGGTTCAGTGATTGTAAGGCTGTGTCTGTAAAACACCAAATTGTGTCTCTCTAAACTAAATTGTCCCAGCTGGTGTTGGTGGAAGGAGCTTGTGAGCTCAACACTTTGCCTTGGTGTGATCAGACTAAAATGACAAGACGCGAGAAGACAATTTTTTTAAAAATCTTGGTAGGGTCATGCAGACCTGCAGCACTTTCCATTTCCTCTTTTTGTGTTTTTTTCACATAAGTCAAATAGTGTTTTTGCAAGGCACCGCCTATCGATACTTATGGTCAGTGAAGGTAAGCCTGACACAACGTGTACTGAAGATACAGACACAAGTACTGTTTACTCGGCTCAGGCCTAATGGATTATGATTTATTAGACAAAGTCATGGCATTCACGGTTGATATTGAATAACGACGATAGTAAAGCATTTGGTCCTTGTTGCCATACATTTGGTAATTGGTCATTTCTACTGCAGTCTCTGTGGCTCTTTTATATTTCTATTGCAAAGAAAAAAATTAGGGTACAGGAATGGCTTGCTCCAACTACAATTTATCATTACTAAGTTCTGAAGCACCCTCGCTCTGCAGCTAAACTCCATTATACTGTGTGGCAGTATTTTGAAGGCATTACTAATTCATTGTTCTTTATATGAATGTATGTGCTTCAGCTTCTTTTAGCTACCAATTGTTGTTTGTAAGGTTGGCTGTCAATGAATTTCAGGTCATTCAATTTGCCTGAAGCATAAAATTTAAATGTAATGGCTTCTGTAACTGTGATCACTCTCTTGTCCAAGAGTCTGGGGGTTGGGATATGGAGGGATAGGTGGTTATTGGGGCAGATTAGAGCTGGTTCACTGCCTGGATACAAACATTGAGCAAGCACCATCAACGGACCAACACTAAACCAGCTTAGCAGGCAGAAGCTGGTATTTATATTTATCAACAGTGGGCCAAGCATTGTGTGGATTCAGTTCCCAGGTTGAGAAAGAGAAAGAATCTCAACCACTGACATTAGTAGTCATTGCCTTTACTGCAGGAAGGTTACTTGCTCATCATAAAAACTGCATTGGAAATAGAGTTTTCATAGACTGACACAGCCAAAACTGAAATCCTGAAAATGTAGATATTGTGACAATTAAAACACACAATGCAGTAAAAGCCAGACTTTCTTTGTTAGACTTGCTGCCTCTCTTGGCTCTTTGGTATCCTGCTGTATACAGTTTTACAGAAAAGCATAAAAACAGAAAACTGAAATGCCATCAGTGAATTTTGAAGTTCAAATTTAGCCAACATCTCCCTTAGAATCAGCCACAGTAAAGTTAGTCACATAAGGCAGCTAGTTATGGTTATTGTTTTAGAGAGTAATGGCTGTGAGGGCCGATTCTATTTTGGGTAATATAACAAGGGAAGATGTATGAAGCAGACACAGTGGGAAGAGGAAAATGTCAAATGTAAAGACAGGAGACTGCTCACAGCATGTACACAACAAAGTTAAGCTATTTTTATCACATTTCACAACAATTTATGTTGGATACCCTTAACTGAAGAAAATATCTATATACCATGTTCACCTCCAGCATAATGTCACCATGTATACTTCGTACACTGGGATTGCCGCAGTTAAAATGGTAAAGAGGAGCAAAAGGTCAACGTCAGACAGCCTGCCTACTGAAATCACCATCTATCATCTTCACGAAACCTCGCAACACATGGCGGTGGGGACCTGTCCAAACGCTCAGGTTGAGATACTTAAATTCATTATTCTGTAGCACCTATTGTCCTTGCAGTATGTAGGTCAGGACATAACATGCATCTATTAGTCATCTGTAAAGGCTGAATGTAAACAACAAGTCTCAGTGACTTTGAAAAAAAAATCAAAGAATAATAAATGGGTATTTGTTGAATTATGCCATTGTATAAAATATAGGTCATGGCCGACATTTTGCAATTTCATTTGTAAGACTAATACCACGCAATACTTTCCTCAGAGAAATGTCGAAAGTTTAGTCTGTTAGTGGCCTGTTGTTCTTAATCATGTATGTGTCACTACTGTCAGTTTAGTGTTGTGTATTACCCTATTACTGATTATGGGAAATGTCTTCTTTAAGCTTTTTCTTGCTTAAACTGCAAATAAATCACATAATTTAATTTTTGTACTTCTCCTGAAGAGATCCTATTTAAAATGTACTCCACATCTATCTGAAAATGTTAGTGATGGTGTTCATGAAGATTCTTGTACATTTATTGAATTAAAGAGTGCAACTCTGCAGTGGGGAAGAGGGACAAGCAGAGATCTCCTCTGGCTGTGAGGCTGCAGTTGATATGAGGGCTGAGACGCAGAAGTGTTTTGACCAGAGAAGACGCTGCAGGCTGGATCTCCTTTAATCCGAGCTGTCATATCAGTGTCAGTATGGCTAGGAGGCTATGCTTACACACACGTAGCAGATTTACTCACTACTGTATGGCAGCCCATTTACAGCTACAAAACATACTGTTACCTATACAATGATATCAAACCTGTGGTATTGCTTCTTCATTTCCATCTATGCAAGAAATGTTTCATTAATGAAAATCTTCCATGCATATGTATGTGCCCTAAATACTCCAAATTCATAAATTACTAGACATGACAAATGACAGATATGATTTTTGTTTTTCTTTTCCTGATATAGCTTTTCCTAAAGCTGTGGAAGACAGGAAGTGTGTCCTTTTGTGGTGCCTACTGGGGTCCTGCTGTGGATATGTGAATGGGAGCTCGAAGGCTGCATTATGGAGACAGACACAGAGCTGGGATGGGAGGGGTGCTGTGAATAGACCTATATTGTGAGGCCGGAAGAATGGAAGTGGTGTTGCCTGGCTGTGTTGTGGCCATGCACTGCAGCTGGTCCCTACAGATACTATGAAGCAGGATGGGCTATGGGCAGTATGTGTGTGCGTGTTTTTGTGTGAAAGGCTGTGACAAGACTTTAAACCCTCAAGGGGATTTTTTTTTTCATCCTTTAATGATGGCAGACTTCAAACTAGTGACAGAGAATACAACAAAGAGAGGAATTATTTTAATGTATGTGCATGATGTGTGTTTGTGCAGGCATCTATACTGTAGGGCTGTATAAAATTCTGCAGTTCTGGAGAATCAAAGCTTCATTAAGAAATACTTGCGATTAATTGAAGCTTCGCGAGGGAGAGGAAATTCAAGACGGGACTTTTCAGTTAATGCACATAAAATAACATGATAAATAGCCACTTTGCTGGCATAAAGGCCTTAAAAAAGAATACTTTACAAGATGGCTAAGCTGTTAGTTACAGTTTTCAGGTGCTTTACCAAAGTCATTGTAGATTTGTGATTTACTGTTTTTTCCTAAAGCATATCTCGCTTTTGACTATTTGGGGTCGTCTTTATGCAATATTTAACTATTAAAAACCCTTAACTTTTTCAACATCTTACTTGGGTATCTCAGTGTTTCCCACATAGTTAGAATCGCTGGCAACGGGTGGGAGGGTGAGCAAACTACTTGTTCTTGTGCATGTGAGTTGATCATGGTGGATAGTCACAAATAAATGCATGTGTGCAGCCTGCAAGCCTGTCATTGTAGTCAAACTGTCAGAGTAACAAAATCAGGTAATTACTAAGTTCAAATGCCTTCATCTGAGATTAAATAATAATGAAAATTGTTGCTGCATAATGTATCATGTTGGATTACTATTTCTACATATATGGACTATTTGGGATTTTCGGGGCAATGGCATAGAAAAATTTAATATTAAAATACTGATTTGGACATCAACTACCATGGCAAGGATCAAAGCTTCAAAGCACTCTAGTCAGCCCGAGTATTTTGACTTTTTTTTAGCTAGGGGTAAAAACCTTCTATCTCTCAAATGTGAATGTCTAAAGACCCAAGAAAAACAATTTAGTATTCTGCTTTGATTGATCACACTGCATGTTTTTGGACTTACACCAATGTCTTTTTGGGGTCAGTGAGATCTGGCAGAGGTGCAAACATCAACAACACCAAAGTTGGAGTTTTGTCCTTCAATAGATAGGTAAACACCAAGTCACATTCCTTGTATATGTAAATGTATTTGGCAATAAAACTAGATTCTGACACTGATTTCAATGCATGCATCACATGTGCTTCTACAGTGCATCATCCAAAAGAAAAAAAAGTAATACCAGCAATTTATTTGAAAAGCGATGTTTCTACTCTCCTGTCATTGAATTAAGAAAAATGGGTTTTGTATGCTGTGGTCAATCTAGACGATGTGATTTTCAGTAACTCTAATCCATAACGAATATAAGAATATATAAATATCCATTCAATTTTAACATGAAACCCTGTGAGTAACAACATGCTTTGTGCTCTCATACTCAACCCCAATTACCTCTTCAAGTTTTGTTTGAAATTCAAACTATGACTTGCATGTGTACACATAATGTGGTTGCCAGAGGCCTAAAAAAGTACAAGGTGAAATTTGGAAGTGTGTATTCACCTACCCAGTTTACAATTATCCAAATATGAAGCACTTAATGAACTTAAGCAGAAGTTAAGAGACAAAGATGAAAGGAGACAGAAGTGTTATGGTGACAACTTCTAGCAGATAGAAGTCCATAGACCCTCGCAGTTACCATGGCAGCCTATCTTATGTACATTGTACTCCATGAATCTGTATGTGGGTTATCAAGCGTGGGTGTACTATTATTCCAGCCTGGCTGCATGGCTGATGCTAGCTTTGATTGTACAACAACGTTAAATGTCATCACTAAGCTGGCATCTGGCCTCAATATGATTCAACATCAAAATGTAAAGCACCTCTCAGTGCTGGACTGACTTGCGCTTTGATTTCATTACATGCTTTGTAAAGAATTAAACTAAGAAGGTTCAAGTCATGGGTGGGGATTTCAGAAAAGTTCAGAAATGAAATAGAAAATGATGGATACATAAAATAAGTATGGCTGAAATTAGTTTTTATACTTTTACTATGCACTTATTTCTGTAGTTCAAAATAGCTTTTCTTTATGATAACTAATTATACCAGGGTCATAATGTGTTCTTATTTTTAGTGAGTGTCCAAGTAACCAATGAGAAAAAGGGCAGGGTTTAGGGTAATTGCACCTAAACCATAAACAATAACAACATGAATGAACATCTGTTCAGTTCCATTTATCTATTCCTGAATTGATACAATTTGATCTATTGAATCTCCTTATAAATGGCCAGAAACATTCTGTGTGCATCAGTCTAAAGTATAGTGATTCAATTTGGTGCTGTTAAAGAATTAGAATCAGTTACAAAAGCCAGTGCTAATTGTAAGTACAAAATCACTTAACTAGCTCACTGGAGCAAATGTGTTTAGCCAGGGAGAAAAGGGTGGGAGACTGTACAAAAGCACTGAACAGAAAAGTTAAAGGGAAAAAATCAATGCCCTTTGCAAAGCAATCACCTTGGAAGACCTTCAGTTTCATACAGTGTAGTCTCCTTACAGCCTGCTGTGGTGAAACTGCTGTTCCAGGCTACTGGTGACAGCCGTTGAACCTGTTGAGAGATGCCGACCTCTTAACACACTGGCTGTGCTGTGAGTGAGATTGGTCTTTGGAAAGGCGGTCCTGGAAATAGCTGGCCGAGCTTTTTTAAGCTGTGGGTTCAAGCGAGGCGGCACACCTTGTTCAGCTCTAGGGAGACGAAAAGGTTGCTCAAATGTAACTAGCAACCCCCAACCCCGACCCCAAACACAGTGCTATGCCAGCTGAGAAATGAGTTATTTGTGAATGTCTCCGATGCCCTCAGGCCATGGAGTGTGTGACGAAGTGTGCATTTGTGACTTTGTGTGTGATGACTGTAGATGAGAGCAGTACAACACTGAACATGACACTTGCAGTCTATGATATCAAGCTAGCCGGCCACGGGCCACATGCTGCTAAATGACAAGTGAGTTAGTCTAACCCAGTGGTTCTCACCTCCAGAATGGACTCCTCAGAAGGGTTGAGAACACTGTGGAGGCTCGCAACATGATTTATGATAAGTTTTAATTCTCTCAGTCTCAACAGATAAGCAATTAAATAAACTACAGTACTTCAGAAAATCCTTCTTTGAAAATCCTTCTTTCTTTCAACTCTTCATCATCTTGCATGCAGCATGAATAGGTAGTACCTCACCTTCAGCTATCACCATAACACCCCCACCCCCACAAAAAAAAACAACAGCTATCCATCTCATCTAGTCTGAGTCTAAACAGTAAACAATGATATGGGCTTTAAACTGGTAAAAGTTGCAGGTGATTATAGCAGTCTATGCAAATAGAGCAGCTATATGCCCAAATTAAAAACAGTGCATTTCAAGACCTAAACATTATTTTCACTGATAGATGTATGTGTAGGTCTGCAAGTCTAAATGAAAACTTGTAGGCACACACTGACATGATACATATTTTGTGCACACTATAATTTACAAACGACCAGATCACATTCTGCTGTCTGTCCTCCCAGTTTGTTGAACTTCACAATCATGTCATGCGAGGTGACAGTAAATAAAATGTGATCTTAATCACATTCATAAAGGGAGTGTACTGAAAATGTAAAAAAAATATATATTTAAGACCTTTACAATAAGGCAGAAGGAGCTATAAAAACAGGTTGCTCGTTTCATGCAATAATGAAAACCAAAAAACACAAATATGCTGATCTTGACTTTAACCACCTTTTAGGGTATAAAACCTGCGTGCTACAGCTCATTTTAATAAGAGAGACAATACACTATTTAACTAAAATGAATGGACTGAAAAGATAAAAAAACAACTTAAATTACTAGTCTGTCGATAAAAAAAGAATTAATAAAATGGATGGAGTCTTTGTCTGTCTGTCTGTCCTTCAATTTTCTTAACAACCGTTCATTCGACAGACTTCACACTGAGTGGGTGTATTGTTGAGGAGCCAAGGAAGTGCACTGTTGAATGCACACTCTTAAGATCTACGAGACATATTTATCAGTAGTGCGTTCAATGTGTAGTGTACTGAGAGGAGACTCCTATCAACTTACTTTACTTCTGTATAGCATCTTTGAGTTCCTTTTAGAAGCACTTTATAAATAAAATGTATAATTATGATCATTATTCTAACTGTTACACTGTCGAACGTAATGCTGGGTGCAACTCACTATCCATCACATGCTACAGTGCATTCAACAACAGATGAACGGATGAATTTTGAATATCAGCGATGAAACTTTGGGAATAGCCTGGTCCCAAACAGCTAGGGGTTAGCAAAGGTGCGTATACTCTCTTATAGGGGATGCAACTATGTCATGCCGTTTGTATTGCACAGGCCCCAAGGAAGCACAGTGTTGAGTGGGAAGTTTTTTGGTTGAGCGGTTCTCGAGAAAGCTGCAAGCAGCAATACCTGAGGCCAAGCAATCAGCCCATTCGGAACAGGCACCTTTTAAGTGGGCATTGCACTAATATAATAAAATTGTATATTGTGTTTTCTTTCTATAAATACAAAACTTCAAAATCACAAAATCAGTTCAATCACCAAGTATAATGATTATAAGAAAAGAAAAAGGAACAAAAGAATGAGAATAAAAAATGAAGTGTGTTCTAGTGATGTAGGCTTAGGACTAGAAACTGCACGTGGTTTAACACCCATCGGCTGTGGGTCACAAACATAACACCCAAAAAGTGCTGATTTACGATACAGATATCCTTTCCATAAGGACGACAGTCCAATTACTTTAAATTCAATCAGCATTAATATCGTCACTGAGCCCAGACAACAGACATTAATAAGCTCCACATCCCCCGTGCCGCTGCTGTCATTTGCCTCTCTTCCCTCTTTCCCTCCCTCCTCCATCTTTCCTCAGTTCCATTCATTTGGTGCAGCTATTAATAGCTCGGCCACCCGCCTATCAATACCATCACTACTCTAGCAAGACAGAGGATGTGGGCATGGCCCACCCAGTGGAATGAGAATAAATGAGCCCTGAACTACAGAAGCCTGGTCTTACATAAGGAGAGAAAGAGAGAGAGAGAGAAGGACAGAGCGAGCAAGGTAGAGAAATGGTACATAAAGAGCAAAAGAACAACTGTGCTAATTATTTAACAGATAAAGATGGTGACGGAAACAGAGATTGAGAAAGACAAAGGGAGAAATTTAAACAGTTGATGAAAGACAACTAAAAAACATGTGACTCAGGAAGGAGAGAAATCTGCCAGCTCTTTTGACATTTACACACATTCCTTTTCTCAAATTCTCCCTCAGTGACTACAACCTCATATTTATGGGTCCACATTCCTCCTTCTCTCCATTTTTCTTCTTTCCATCAATCTTTCTCTCTCTCTCTCTCTCTCTCTCTCTCTCTCTCTCTCTCTCTCTCTGCTTATTGATCGAGGCAGGTAGTTTCAACCGATCCTGTGCGGCAAAGAGAAAAGACTATTGCATTATCCATAAAAGCAAGGGTCTCTGTCTGCTTTGTCTGTCACCTCCTGCTGCTGCTGCTGCCAGGTCCACTGGGGTTCTGTCACTCTACCTACTGGTTTACAAATCTTGCTAAAATCCAAAGATGGGTCACACACCTGGTGTGCACAACTACTCCATCACATTTGGATAGTTTAGCTTTACTATGATTGACACCTGTGGAAAACTGACAAAAATTTAAGATCTATAAAGATTAACAGAGTTAACAAAACACTAACGCGGCAATAATATATTTATGAAATCATTAAAATATCAAGCAAAGTGATAGATGTTTATTGGATTACACAAAGATGGATTGTTATCTTTATCACAAACAAAAAACCTTACATGTAATATTGTCATAACTAATTCATTTGAAAATGTGTAACAATAAAAGTCCAGAACTGTTTAATAGCTTGCTACGCTTTTCCACATCAATATTTATGTCAATGGAAAACTTCTTTCCATCTCTGCTCTCTGGCTATTGAAACTCTGACCTCTAACCTGTAACTTTTAACGATGACCTCGTTACTATTGGTTACCAATAATTTATTGGCAAGGACAATGTTGGTGTTTGTGCTACACATTTTTAGATGTGATGTGTACTGTTCTGCTCTAGCCCTGCACAAGTTATAAGTCTTTCTGGAGAAGAACAAAAATGAAAGAAATTGTAAATTCAAGCAGTAGTGATCATGCAGATTGACAGTTCAAAACTGTCCCATCAATGAGTGTCCTGACAGCTAATATGACTTGAAGCTTGCAGCTCTTAATTTGATCAGAGTACAAATTAAGTGAACCAGAACTAAGAGGCAACACTAAATCTATTTGATCCCCTAGTTCTGATCATATGAAACAAACTGGTGGTGTTAAAGTGAAGATAGTCAGCAGTCAATCCAAGTCCAATTTTCAGGCCATGCTGGTACACCAGAGTATGACATGCACATGTACAACAGCATTTTCACCACCTCAGACTTTTCATTCATTAGCCATAACCACTTGGGTTACTCTTGGGTGTCGCAGGGACTCTCTTGCTGGAAGGCAACAGGGATAACCACTACACCTTAAGATTAAAAAACCACACAGTCAAACTCACCTCACCAAGCAAGGTATATGTGAAGTCAGCATGAAGAACACCCAGAAATTAAATACTGAAGGTCAAAAAATTTACCTTGAATTTCTGAAGCTCTGTAGGAGGCTAAAGGGCCATTAGGAGCTGTTATAGGCTTATGACAGCGTCACATGAATTTAAATGTCACAGCTAATTAAAAGACGCACAGATCAGAGGAGGAGCAATGCTATCGATGATGTCAGTATTCACAGACATACTACAGTACACACAATGAGAAAAAAAACTTAATTCCCATCATAGTGACATGATATCATAAAGATTCATCACACCACTCATCTGGTTTCCATCAAAACACAACCCAAAACTGCACTATACCTGTCAGAACCAGTGGAGAGTCAACTCCTGTATCATATACGAAACATCCACACACAAGGGAAATATAAAATACTTTCATCAGTTTGTATGGTAAAAAATAATATCTACCTTTGGTAAAAAAAGTGAAAATAAATGATGATAGCACAACCAAGAACCTGTGAGAACACTGATTCCCAAATCTTAAGTTTACCCGGAGTCATAATTACAGAGCAGGAGAATACACAACTGTACACACATATGAGTAAAATACCTTTTGACTTTAGTTAGGAGTCCTTCTCTTTTTAGCCAGTGACACATAAAATCCGATGGAAACCAAAAAAAGCCTGTTGGCATGCCAGCCCTAAGTACCAGGATATGATTAAAAGAAAATGTTTGGAAAACACCTGCACATGCTATATACAACCTCAGAAACCTCCACAAAAAAAGTGAAATGGGAAGTTGGTACAAAGGTGTCCCTCAGTGGTCTGTGTAAGTGTGTGTGCCAGGGTTTACCTTAGTGATGAGGATGCGGTAATGCTCAAGCAGGTCGTGGTTGTCGTGGCAACCAGCCAGCAGCTGCCAGACTTCAGCTCTGAGTGGCTCAGGAATGCCACTGCGCACCAACGAGGGCAAACCCTTCGGACGAGTGGACAGGTTCCCATGCCTGATGCACAACATGTAGGGGTAATCCATTACCTTATTATATCACTTAATTCAATTCAGCCACTTTAAATATTAATGAAAAGTGCAGCTGGACAGATTTGATCATTGTTTTTATGAGCAGTGACAGCATAAAGACAAACTGAGTCAATCAAGTGCAGAGTGACACACCTGTCACACTGAGGTATTCATGCTGCACTAAACATGAATACTACTTTTTCTTAATAACAAAGTTGTCATTAATTATAGTATAATTACCAAAATTCTTTTATATTTTTTCCTTACTATTCTGGTCGAGCTAATTGGGCTGATTGAACACCCAGTTACCTATTTATACAGGTACACACATTTACAACGGGAGCTGCCCAGTACAACCAGACTGCTGCTATGGTTCTACTTCAAGCAACTCTAGATTCACTGCCTCGTTCAAACACAATGAAATTACAGTATTAACTTCAGTATTGAGCACAGTACTACCTACTCTATTAAATGTCATATTATTGAGTGCAGTAATAATGTAACTACTATACTAACTACAGTACCAACTATAATACTGTAGTGAATTAGAATATTAACTGCAGTGCTGCCGTGCTATGAGAGTTCTCCCACATGAGAAAATGTCTTGCTTTTTTGAAAACACACTGCCTCAGCTCTTTTTAATGATGCTTGAAATCTCATCATAATGCATTTATTGAAGCCATATAAAAGCAATTCCCCCAATAAACTACTTCACTTCATTGTGCTGATGCAACAGCAGGAAAACAGGCTGTGAAATGATACAAAAAGCCAGAAACATCTTTCATCTCTCATTCAGTTAATCATGCCCCACCTAAAGCTGCATGTAACAACGCTGGTTGTTGTAAAAGCACAGTGTTAGAAAAATGACAGTATGTGTTATAGTAGGTTAAATTAATGGCTGTATCTGAAGGGAACGATTTTCCATACTAAGAGAGATGGTAAAACAGTCAAAGGACCCCGGCTCTGAACTGTAAATCAGTGTGTATGTGGCACGGTGGGCCCAATTCACCTTTCAGCATCTGTGTCTCGTGTCACAGTATTTTTGCACAAGACAAAGAGCTAAAATCCATGTTTGGTGTAATTGCATTTATAACCCCCATGGTATATTGACACTAGTTCATCCTCCATTTTACATTTACACTCAGTTTCTTATGCTGTATCCAGTTCTAAGTTACTGCTGCAGTGATTTATTCACAAGTTACTTGCATAAATCACAGATCTTCTTGGGCACTGTTTGAGTATAGTGCCTCTTAAAGTCCAGATTAACCCTTGTAGTTCATATCCCCAGCCTTAACTTGCACCTATTTAACAATATTTACCAAAAAATACAGAAAAATTATTCATTTGTATTGTCATATCATAATATAATCATGTTTTCTTCCTGTAAAACAAAATATGATGCAAACTGACACTGACTCAAAAAAAACTAAGTTAGCTAGCTAGGAACATTATTTTACGTTAGTGTCTTTGTTTCCCCACAATACCATGGTTTATTGGACCTATGGCTAGAATTTCTTGCCCTTGAGAAGAGGTATCTGTGGCCACCATATATATAACCTGCCACCAGAAGAGCCAATAGCAAAATTTACTTGTAACAGCTTTGGTTTCAACCAGTAGAGGGCAGTCGCCAAACAGATTTATCATACGATATGCAGAAATCAAATACTTCGCACTAAAAGGTCAAGATTTCAACTTGAATCCATCCCATACACCAAGAAATACCCATATGTATTCGTTTCCAGCTGGAAAAAAAGTGGTTTAGGGATTAAGTTACTCTTAAAAGTCACTGTTTTTCACCTTAAAATTGACCACGTTTCTCTAAATTTAGATAAACATGGTATGGTATTTGCTTGTTCCTAATGCTTGATTTTTATGAGTATTAAGTATTTTTGGTAAAGCTGAAAACATTTAAATCTCCACTGAAATTAAAAAAGTAAATCTAAAATGTGGCTTTTGAACAATAGAATTTTTATTCAAGGGGAAAATTGACTCAGTACATTACCACATTCTCCACATCTATATCCACCCGCCTCCATTTCTTCACTATTCACCTCTAAACTCCCTATTTTAAATAGGCAGCTTCTCTTTCTATCCCATTATTTTTATATTGTCCAACTACATACAAATCCATAACTCTATTTTTCACTCTATCCTGTATTACTGGATAGAGAGAACATTTAATTTAATCTAAATTTTAATCATACTCAATTTCCAAATTTCTAAGTCTTTCTTTCTCTTTTGAAGGCTTACCATCTGGTGAGGATTCCTCCCCAGGACTCCAGGATTTTCTCAGGACAGTCTTTGGAAACGTCTCCTGTTCCACTGGAGATTTCACTGTCGCTATCTATGGCAAACACAAACACAGACATTAACAGATATTTAGCATAAACAGATCATCCTTGATATCTGCAACCCTTGTGAACATCAGCATACAGTGTTCAGACCACCACCTTGTTGAGGAGGCCTTTAACTTTGTCAAAGAGCAAATAGTTGTCTTTGTGTCTAAGCAGTTGGTCAAACAGGGCTTATGCAGATCTTTAAGATTAGATTGGCAGCTATACGAGGGCCATCAGTCTGTTGGAATAAGATATATACATCTCAATGTCTTTTTTTATGTATGTATGTCAGAGAGCCATAATCTGCACAGCACACTCTAAAATCTGTTAATATTGATGCCACTCAGTCAAATGGAGGAAAAGTGCCTGTACAGTGCCTACACTTTCCATTATTGCTGTTCTTCTGTCTGGTGGTTCGTGAGGCAGACAAGAGGCAATCAGCACAGTGAACCACTTGTGTTTAGATGCAGAGGCACTAATTGACTGTCTGTCCCACTCTGCTGCTGGAGAGATGAACTGATCACTACACAGAAACCACCCACTGGAAGAAGCACACACACGGTCCACACAGAGCTTTACATGTTACATCCAGCACATAGTACACAATGAGAATGAAAATAAAAGTGAAATACATATAAAAAAAAAACACAATGGTGGCGTGAACTACTCAGAGCATTGTAATAAGTTTCACTGAACAAAACTGAGCAGCAACAGCCCTCAAAAGTCTTTGAAGACATCATTTAGTCTCCCTGAAGCCTTTACTAAGACTTTGGCATTAAATAATGAGTGAAGACATTTTCTTCTGGAACATGCAGCCACTATGCTCAATGCACTGCTGTTTCTATACATCCTTACAGCCTCAGCAGGAGCTTTTCAGGTCTTTATAAATGCTTGATGAGCCCTTTCAAATGGTTTGGCCCCCAGCACAAAGCTGCTGCCTCTGTCCTCAGATTGGTTGAGGCCACGTGGCGAGGAAGCGTGAGTCCAAAGCCATTGCCAACTTACCAGGTGATGAAAGAAACAGTGAGGATGAGGGCCATTACTGTTGCCTTTTAATCTGGAGAGGGGCTGTGCATTTACTATAGGATTACTTTCAAACTGGATCTCTCTGATGTTAAAGCCACTAGTAGATTGGTTTTGTCTACACTAAAGTGAGCAGAAGTTCCCTGCTTGCGGCATGAAGATGTTCAACATCTCATATTTCACAGTACCTTATTTCAGTGTTCTTTAAGTTATAGCATTTAATTGTAAATTTAATGTCCTTTACTGAGTCTGGCAATTATTTTTCAAACATCACTTCTTATGTGACAGCAGTGTACTGAATCAGTCAAGCTCTTCTTGTCTTATTGTGTTGCATTATGCAGATATAAGACGATTCCAGTCATAAATCACAAAGAGTGGCTGCATGTACAGTATATGTGCATGTGTTTGATCACAGTCGGTGTGAGTGTATATGAAACCAGAACATAGAGTGCACACACGAATTGTGCCCCTACATGTATACAAAAAAGGGTAACAAAAACACAATATGTAACAACCACAAAGCCTTGGAGTGAATGGAAAGGAAAACAGAAAAAAAAATATGTCAGCTTCAGGCCTATTTTTCACATTACAGCTTTCAAGAAGAAGAAAAAAAACATCCACATGAATTGAATGTGTGTGTGTATGTGTGTGTGTCACAGCGGTGGTATCTACACTGGGAGTGTATTCATTCCTGTACACAATGAGGCTGACCCCCAGCTCCACGGCCCTGAGCGCCTCCAATTTTCAGCTCTGGGGAGGAAAGGGGCGTTATAGAAAAAGCTCTCTGAATAGCTCCTTCAGTGCCAGTTGAAAGCCGTCAGCTCCAGCCTTGGTGGCTGACTCGTGACTTTGGGTGACAATTTTTGCCTCCCACTCTGTTAACACATTTTAGTGCTTCAAGATGAAAAAAGTAGAGGACTGTTGACAGTGGCAGAGAAGACAGAGTAGCAACACATTAGGGTGAAGAGTATCTTCCAATGTTAGATGTTCCCATGTTGCAGTATCACAATTTAAGATGACATTTTTACAAAAAGTTTTGAATTCATTTTGAATAAGGGGTGCCTTTAAAGTCTATGTTTTGTTCATTCACGTCCAAATGGACTGTGCTTTGACCTTAGTATTGGAACAATTTTTAGGCTTTTGTTACCTGTTTAAAATGTCATGTTTCCAAGGTAGGTGTGAATCAATAACCTGCGTAGTATAGAGCTTTTTCTTTGTATAAACATTTATTTAAAATAAAGGATACTGCCTTTTAAATATTTTAGTTTATATGATAATCTACATTAAATTAATTTAGCTGCTACGAAACAATAATCCACACACTGTGAAATTTGGAGGAAAAACCAAGGCCCCCAGGAAGTGAGCTGGGGTTTGAAGCCAGTTTTCTTAATGGACAAACAATGAAATTACAACTCCTGAGTCCATCATGTGATGCCATTGGGCTCAAAAATACTTTTTCCTTAGGAGCACATTGTGACATTGACATCTGTAAGTCAGTGGATACTTTTTTTGGGTGCTACAATCCCCGCAAAATGACTCTTTTCACTATCATCTAAATCCATTTGGTCTAATTACATTAGCTAAGTCTATATGAAGATCAAATCATTTTAATCCCAATTCAAGTTATTGAGGCACTAAACTGGAATTGTAAGTCTCTAGTGTGCCTGCTGTATGGTGCTCATTGATGCTGAGGCAGCACCAATCATCTGGGTAGTTTTATAAGGGGTAGTTGAGCATTTTTGGCCTCATGCGCAACTGAGCAGCTGTCATAGGAAAGAACAAGTCCGATCTCCAACGCTGTATCCAGGTCTCTTATGAGGTGACACAGGGATGCATGTAAGTATGCATGTAAATACACACACAAAATTAACATAAAAGTGTACACCTTTATCCAAAACAACATCATAAAGCATGCAGCCTGAACTGCGGCCAGGTGTAATCTGCGACACCTGCACAACTGAGCCAGTGGTCAGGTGGAAATGCCAGCCCTGTTTATATTAGTGGACTGAAACTGGGTCATGTTTGTTAGCTACTGGAGTCTAACAGCCAGTGTTGGTGATTTTAATGTTAATGCCATTTGGCCTTTATCCCTCTGACGTGGCTGCCATTATTATTTTTTTTACAAAATTATTTTTGGGGCTTTTTATTTTATTGGATAGTTTAGGCGTGAAAGGGAGGAGAGAGAGGGGATGCCATCTAGCAAAGGGCCAAGGCCAGAATCGAATCCCTGGCTGCTGCGGCACGGATACAACCTCTGCACATGGGGCCAAAGGTGTTCTGTGGCTTCCATTATTGACAGGAAAATATCCACTCTGCTCTGGTTTCTTACCTCAACTGGTCATGGTCATATTAAATTCAGTGTCTGTTTGGGTTTTTTTTCGTATTTTTCTGTAATATTGTTGTCACATTTCAAATCTGACTGGCTAGGATGTTCATTGGTCCGCTCGACTGACAAAGGCTGATCTTTTCACCCAAAAAGGTTGTGAAGGGGATGTTAAATTGTAGTTTGACGCTGCAGTGTTGTAGTGCTATGAGCCAACAAGTCCTAACAGGACTGAGCCAGGCTTCACACAAAACCGCTCACACTTGATGCACAGGAGTACACACAGCCATGCATTATCACACAAATAGCTGTCCCATGTAATACACACACCCACAGAATCAGTTGTAAAACACACAGAAAATGTGCCTTTCTTTTCACACATATGCGCCCACACTCAATGTCCTTACCCATGATCTATACACATTACTTTTATCACATGCCTTGCCATACTCACTTACACATGACCAACATAAACACATGTTCAAACACAAACGTACATACATCCCTGCCCCTGATGTTTATGTGCCTAAACAAAATGAAACTTCACTGTTGATTCATGTCAGCCGATGAACAGCACATTTGCGCTTTTGACAATTCATTGCTACCAAAAAAAAACAAAACAGAGTAGGTGTGTGTTGGTAGCCTCGATTTCAGACTGAATATCTGGACGCATGATCTCATTTAGATGAGAGGTTCATGCCACTCCGCAAAAAAAAACTGCTGGATATGTGGAATGTAAAGTAAATGCTCCCTCTGACAAGCTATTTGTGGTAAAGCAATTATTTTCTTTTTTGTGCCTGTGAATGTTCCTAGAAGCATCTCGTTTCTCTCTGATATTACAGGCAGTGAGAGATACAGGGGTGCAGCACTACACAATGTAAGGTCGCATTTTTCAATCACGCCAGATTTGGAAGACAAATTATGCAAGCACGCATGCGTGTGTGATATGTGAGTGTATATTTGGGGAAAGGCATTCTGCTGAGGAATTCTGGCATCTTATCAACGATGTACAGAGACAGAGAAGCCGAATTGGCTTTTGAAAGATTTGAAGAATTTGCATCATTGGTGATTATGTGATGTGACTTAGTATATATTGTATTTGATTAACTCAACTAAAAGTAAAAGGGGTAGAAAACAAGCAACTGAGGAGAGAGAGAGAGAGAGAGAGAGAGCGAAAGAGAGAGAGAGAGAGAAAGAGGAAAAGAGAGAGTGTGAGAGAGAGAGAGATGAGAAACATGCATACCTTCATCAGCCTCCTCTTCCTCAGTGGGCGAGGCCAGTCGTCCTTCATTGCTTCTCTCCGCCTCCCTCTGAAGACTCACCACCTCATACACAGCATCGCTCTGACCCATCCTCTCTGGTGCCTGCTGCACACACACACAAACACTTACATTTAGACATTATATTATTATATTATCCAAAAGTTGAAATAATTTATAAATCTAAAATGGTTTGGTCATTAATCTGAAAGAATAATACGTCAATGATGCAAACTTAGATATATATCATGTAAGATATTATGAGTTAACCCAGAGATGCTTTTTAATGCAAAATCATTCTCTTTCATTAGATACAACATGTGAGCAGTAATTCAAAGACAAATGGACTCAAACAGCTACAGTACATCAGCTCCAGGAGACAATCACATGCTACAGGGGCTCAAGAGGCTCAATTGATGCTCAATGATGAGCTTTAAACACTTTTACATATACAGATGACTGATCCCTTCAAACACAGGAAAGCTATGAGGAGGAGGATCATCCGGTGTTTAAGTGTTCATTTGCAGAGTTAAGGACATCCACTCTATCATGGCAGCCAAAGAAGCACCAGAGTCATGGATGAGCACAGAGTTCCTCCAACCAGCATACGATCCATTCTCATTTCTCAGGGAGAATACCTGCAGGTATTGTTGGGTGAGTATGAGATTGACAGTGAGGGTTAATCTCGACAAGGTTATCAGTATGACCAGTCTTAGACCTAACATGGACCAGCTTTCGGAATCAATCCAGCAGGTGGACAGTCCAGAGCTCACTGTCCCATCAGGTGACATCAATAAAAGGATAAGAGCCGTGTGTGAGGAACTAGCGGCTGTAGCACTACCATCAGCAGCAGAGAGCCCGCTGTGCTTCAACTGTGATGGGATGCCAGGAGTCTGCAGGCCAGCCCCTCAATTAAGCCAACCTAGTAGAAGTCACAGGGGTGAACAAAGAGAGCCACATAAAACCACAGACAGACACCGGCAGCTAACAAGCTCCCACAAGCTGACCGTGCACCACCTGCCCAGTGCAAAATGACGACAGGCAAGAAAATGTCAAAAAAGAAAAGAAAAACTGTACAGAATTCACTTATCAATTTGATATAAAATGATTCAGACAACCATCATTGATTGAAAGCGGGTGTGTTTTCACTATGAGCTCATTTTTTTGTGGCAAAAGGTTGCTGAAAGACATTCGCCATTTTTGTTTATGATTCTTTGACTTAAGATTTTTCTTATCCTGGCTCCTTTACAGTAATGAAATGCATGCTCTATTATATCTGCAATGTTATTTTGGAATTATACCCTCAAATGAATGCAATAAACAATGAATATCAATTTTCACTCAGGAGCTGGTAGGGATAAAACCCAAGGGCAAGGTTCCTCAACTGTTTTGCTTGGGGGCAACTTTTGTGAAATGACAGGAGGCCAAGGGCAGACACAGTAGCCCCATACATGTTTCCACAATTTGAGGACATTTCTAGGACAAGTTTTGGACAGTTCTGGGATTTTAGGACATTTCGGGGATTTTTGGACATTAGGAGATTAGCTAGGGCCTCTGTCGGGGGTGCTGGGGATCCTCCGCTGGCCCTTTTTTTTAAATAAAGAAGCTATATTGTGATGCTCTTTTATGCACCCTGGTACCGTATAAAAGTACAAAAACAATTCCCAGCGTGAATCACTTTATTTTTATAGTGAATTTAGAAATGGTCGGGGGGCTAAAGTGAGTATCAGTAGGTGCCAGACTAAGTTGTGTATCACTGCCTTCGGGGCCAGATCTTAAACCCAGCATGGAGTAGCGCACAGCGCAGTGCAACTGTCATTGCTTGTTTCAGACCAAGGGAGTTGTCATCTTCGCGGCCTGCACCCACATCGTGTAAGTAGTGTAAGTACTTTATTACTTTCAGCAGAAAACCACTTGCTTCTTCAGTATGCTGAATTATCCATGTAAACAGCAGTGCGCCAGATGCTGATGCACCTGGCTTTTGAAGAGAATAGAAGATGAAGCCCTGATTGGTTGATTTCATGTCACGACCAAAAGCAAATATGATTAATTAAGGGATTAAATACAACCATTGAGCCCCTTGCACTGTACTTAGCACCCTGAATGTGCTCATTAACTAGCAAAAGTCGAGTTAGACATGCCCTAAATGCACTTGCACCATGCGCTTTACACCATGTGCTATGTATGGTTTAAATAGGACCCTAGTGAATACAGACTTGACTTACAATTGACAGGTAGAGAGATCTACAGTAGGATTATAACTCTGTTTCTGCTAGGCAGGTACTGTTGTTAAAGTGTTAGTTAATACATATGAAACTGAAAATTGCTGAACTATATCAATGATCACTACAACAAGTTTGTTTTGAAGTCTAGCACGTTACATTGTTTAATACAAGTTTTACTCCCCAAATCCACAAACACTAGACTGAAGAAATGCAAACGAGAGCAAAGACGCCAGCAGACTTAACCTTGGGTGTCATAAACTACTGATGTTTATTTCTGGCCTATTCAATTACTGTTGTTGCCTCTTTCTCCTCCACCTGGTAGAATGGATCAATGAACTGCATTGATCTGCCTACTTGCGTGGCGTCTAATGACTAACTCAAGTCAGTGATGAGAGCACAAATTGGGAAAGAATATCAAGCCTTGCCTATTTTTAGAGGAAATCTGAGAAGGCTTAGGTAACATGTTGACTTTTCTATAGCTTATGGTAAATTGTTAACCCTATGGGATAAATTATTAACGGCACTGATAAAATCATGGCCAAAGAAGGCCCCCTGTACAAACACAACACTAACTATTGTGGATTTCTAATAAAAAAAGAAGGAGAAAAAAGTAAGGTTTGTTGATGCATAAAGAAAGAGTATCTCTCTCACTGCTAAATGTTATTCTGTAAGATAAATGCCATTTGTCTTTACAAAACAGGACAACAGTTGATGTAAGACTTAGCAATTTCTTTTACAAAGCAATTTTCAATTATTGTTATTTCAAATATGGGCTCTCGGATACCACTGATTTCACTCTCTGCAGTTAGTTCCATCAATCTCTGAATGCTGGCACAAGCTGCTAGTTGCTCTTCTTGAATATTTTTTATATTTTATTGATTTTCTAATTTTATTTTTGAGCACCAGAAAAAAAGGATTTGCACAAACATGTATGTAAAGAACTGCCAATTTCAGCTCCTGCAGATATATCTAAGTATCTGATGATCTTTAGGAAAGTCAAAACCTTTATTGTTTCTTGTACACAACATTTTCTTCAGTCCTTGTCTTGATTTCGCCCCAACAGTGTCTAAATCTGGTTCAGACTTGACAGAGCTCAATCTTGAAATCAACTTGGGCTTTACACACATGATCTACCCTACAGCCCTGGTAGGTTTGTTTCCCAGTAAAGGAGACACTGAATACATTTTCCAGTGAAGCACACACAGAAAACATTCTGAGAAGTGGGCACACATAATGACTCCCTGGTACTTCACCTGGCTAATGACTGCTTTTGGCAAAATAAGACAATAGGACTACGTACATATTTTATGCGTGCGTGTATCACCTCTGATTACCATCTTCCACAAAAACCTCCACACAATATTATCTTTTAATTAGCTCTTAACCACAGCACCACTTCCATTTACTGAGGAGATAACTAGAGAGGCAATCAGGCAGACGAGTCAGACCGCCACTGTTAATTACCCACATGCCAATAATGAGACAGAGCCTCTTATTAGCTCCCTACAATCCAAAGCTTCCTCACAGTCCACTGCTTTGCCAACTCCCCACGGCCTACTAAAGGAGATCTGCTTTTTAAGAGGGAAGAGGAAGCTTACAGCTTAACTGTATTTTTTAAGCACCTGCAGCAATTGCTCAGGCTGGGTGTCCTTGTGTCGGTGGGAGGTAAATGAATGAATGGGCCTTCTTCACTCTCTCTCAGCACTTTTTAATCAGGCAAGTAGTGTAAAAACTCAGAAGGGGCAAACATTTCAGGGTGTGTGATGTTTAACATCACACATCAACTGTAAGATACAAGAAGGATCCACTTAATGTGTTGCTATCAACTAAGCCCATCACATCAGGGGATTGTGATGACTTTTATTTTGCTGCCAGACATCAGATCACACGATAAATGTGATAGCAGGGTTGGCATTAGGGCTGGGCAACATATCAGTATTGTATCAATATTGTGATATAAGACTAGATATTATTGTGGTTTTGGACATTGTAATATTCAAAGTATTGCCTTTCCTGGTCAAAAAGCTACATAACAGTAAAGTAATGAAATCATGAGATTCTTCTAGCTGTTCTATTGTTTGCCTTTAGTAGGCTGCAATATTTAATCTATTATTAGTCAACTATTAAATAAACAGCCAGCTAATTTGGAAATGTATTAATCAGTTCAATCAATCAGAACACTTTTTAAGAAAAAGAGAAAAAAAAACTCTAATTCTAGCTTCTTAAATTTGAACATTTTCTGGTTTCTCCAATCCTCTATGACAGAAAACTGATTATTTTTGGAAATTTGGAAAAGACAAGACTTTTGAAGTCATTATCTTGGTCTTTTTTTCGACCAAACAACTAACTGATTAATTGAGAAAAAAAATAACTGATTAAAGTTGCAGCCTTTTCTTTACCCATTTAGTCACCATATCAACATTGCTGATGATTATTTATCAAAAATCTCATTCAGTAA
>NC_056463.1:365191-380191 GCF_008729295.1 Plectropomus leopardus
GTGTGTGTGTGTGTGTGTGTGTGTGTGTGTGTGTGTGTGTGAGGTAACTGTCCTGCTGTGGTTTGTTGTGTTCCTTCGTCCTCTTTCTGTACCAGCTGCCTCTCTTTCCCGTCACCCACACTTCCTCTCCTTCTTCCTCCTTCCGTCCCGTAAGTTTCCCCTTTTCTACCCCACCCACACACTCACACACACACACACACACACACACACACACACACAAACACGTGTTACCTCTGCACGCTCTCCAGGAACCTCGTGTTTTTGGAAATAATCTCAGTATAAATTAATGTCATATTAGGCAGATTTTATACATTTTACAGTGAATTGTTCTTTGGTTTTTATATTGGAAAAATGCACAAAAAAACAATGTCCCATTAAACTGATAAATATATAAAAACAGATGTTTGACTCATTAAACTTCACAGTTTCAGCTCTAAATATCTCGTTAAACTCTGAATATGATCTCAGCTGTGCTCGCTGTCACTGCAGAGGATTAAATCAGTCTGAATCTCAATCTAATGCTGATGAGACCAGCAGTTATTTTCGAGGCTCAAACCGGAGCTCCATTTGTCTGATGTTCTGCTTTTACAGTCGGAGCTGCAGCTGCAAACACATTTAGACCCAAACAGACACAAACGAGCTCATGATGAGCAGAAAAAGACATTTTTAGAATCAGTATATACATAGTGAATTTATTTACGGCACAGAGCTACACAGTCAGATTTAAGATGAAGCTCATCACGCATCTCTGTCTCCTGGAAATTATGTTTTTATTTACTTTCTTAAAATTCTGAAAAATAATGAATATTTCATATTTATGATTAGGACTGATGTTGGTTAAAATCATGTTACTGTATAATATTTTTCAAAGCTTGATTTTGAAAAATGCATTTTGCGTGCAGAGCGATACGAGTGTGTGTGACATTAAAGCGGGCACTAAAGGGTTAACTGAAGAGTTAGAAGAACAACTGATAAAATGAAAATATTCCTAAATATCAAATGACAAATATTGCTCAGGAAGTGCGGGTGTGTGTGTGTGTTATGATGTAAATCAGTGTGTGACTCAATCTCTCTCAGGTCTGTGTGTTCCTGCGGCATGCTGGGATACGCCCGTCCCTGTCAAAGGGTCACTTCTGCCATCGTTACTGAAAAGTCAGAGCGGTTGCTCAACGTCAGACTGCAGCCGGCGAACGTCCTGCGGCGTCCTGCAGCTCTGCAGCGTGAGAAAATAAGAAACGTCCCTGGAAAGAGCGACCGCAACATCTGTCGCAACTGCACGCGGCTTCCCGCTGCAGCGAGGAAAATCCTGACATCCTCAAACACTCATGAGTTTATCGTGACATTTTCTCTCCACAGGCCGCCAACCTGACCAGCAGCCAGCCAGCAAGTTTTGGTTCTAATGACGTTCTGAGGACGATACAATGCAAGCGATGCAATCTTTTATCAATGTTTTCTTTATGTTCTCACAACGTTCTTCTTAAATTTTAGGCAACATTCTCTACAAACACCAAAAAATAGTATTTATTTTTTATTGTTGATATATCACATCACCTCACATTTTCATCTAAAAAGAAAATGTTGTATTATCTCAGTCCTCAGTAACATGTCCTGAATGTCGCTTTGAAAACGTTCTTCCTTTGTTCTCATGTAACATTGTGGGAACATTTTATAAAAAGAGCATTCTCTGATCTTTTGCCTCTCAACATCACTGAAACATCCTCAGTGTTCAAACGTCGTCATTTCACCTCACAGGAACATTGTTTGAAATGACAAACATCCTTAAAGCGTTCTTTGAACATTAGATCAAAATGTTTTCTTTGAGACATTATTACAACTTTTAGGTAACGTTTGCCAATGTTTTGGGAACGTTCCCTGCTAGCTGATGGACAGACGGAAAGTAGTTCAGTCTGCTGCAGCGAAAAACGACTGAAGAGGACTCATCAACACTGTGAGGACTCGAAGAAAGACAGTCTTAAAAAGTATGAAAATCAGATTTTGAAGTGCCTCCTCTCCTCTCTATTTGTCTCCCTCTCCTCTGCCTCCTCCTCTCCTCTTCCTCCTCCTCCTCTCCTCTGCCTCCTCCTCTTCTCCTCCTCCTCCATCTCAGACTTTCTCCTCCCAGGTGGGATTTAGTGATTTACAGTAATTACACCAATTAAACTGTGAGGACTGACAGAACATACACATATGTTTTCTCAGAGTGTGTGTGTGTGTGTGTGTGTGTGTGTGTGTGTTTCTGTGTGTGTGTGTGTGTATGAGAGAGAGACATAAATCTGGGTTAACCTCCCCGCCTCGGTTCCACATGTTGGAGTGTCACCAACAATAACGGATCATTTCTTCCATCAGCTGCTCCTCGTTCTCAGATTTACTCGCTAACAAACGGAGCTGAAGAAGACGAGAGGTCTTCATCAGAGCGTCAGTCTGCAGGCGTCCTGACGGCGGCGCTGCAGGAAACTTCGCAGGGTCACTGACGTGTAGGCGGTTCATCCTCTGGAGACGCTGCAGCATCATGAGCTCTCCTCGTCATTACGTTTATCTGACAGTATGCTATGATGACGACAGCACGTGTAGATGCAGCAGCCTGTAGCTCCTCAAATCCTCGCTGCTTTTTGCTATATTGTTTGATTTTTTTCAACACTATGGCCCCTTCTGCTGAAGCACGACTTTTCTACGATAGAGAAGCATCATCATCAGCATCACAGAAAGTTGTGTGGGGTTTGGACTGAATGCAGCAGACCACAAGAGGATTCCCACCAACAGCACACGCCGAGCGGCCAGTCAGACCAGAGGGGAGAAACAAAACCCGAAAGACGAAGAGAGGGCGGAGAGCCGGCATCAGGGCGAGGCTGACCCGACTGACCGAGAGCTGCTCCTCTACCAAACCTTCTCCTGGCTAATGTCCGCTCGCAGGAGAATAAAGTGATGAGATGAGATTGAGACTCACTCAACAACAAATCATAGACTGCTCTGCACACGTCTTCACAGAGACACAGTTAACCCTTAACATCCCGGATCAAGCTGCTGTACTGGATAGACGGACCTTGGACAGGACACAAGACGTTGATGCAAATTGTAAAAATGCACTGCAGGAATTGAATGATGTCAACAGCAGCGATATGCCCAAAGAACTGGATGGACTCTTCACAGCAGCTGCTGATTTTAATCAACTCATCCTTCAACTCCAAAGATGCAGCAGGATCAAAGACAAATGTAATTTCATTTTTTAAATTTCAATAAAATGACTTATAAATCCACCTTCTTCTTCTACAGTTGGAGTTACTTTAGCTCACAGCAGGACTTTCTTTATGTTCAGATGCACACATCACTCATCTCTCTCTCTCATCTGTGTCTGCAGCTCCATGATAATGTCGTCTCCTCCTCCTCTTCCTCCTCCTCTTCCTCCTCCTCTTCCTCCTCTCTTGGTGTATCTTATAAAACAGGATGAACTTGCAGAAGACTCTTGAGATTCCAGCATCTGTATCTCAAGAGTCTTCTTCCTCCTTCCTCTCCTCTTCTCCTGCTCCAAACTTCTTTCTCAACCTTTTCTCTGTTTACAGGAACAATAACAGCGTTTCAGAGAAGGAGCCTCTTTTTTCGAGGCGGTCACTTTGGATCGCAGCGCTGTGCTGTTCCTGCACTGACTGCGTCTTTATTTTTTAACTCTTTAGTTAATGTGATTTGGCCTGTTGATCGATCCTCCGGTCAGTTTTAAGACTGAAGGGCTCTTCTCAGAGGTCGTGAGGAGGTCTGATCTAAAGGTTGGTTGTGCTCGCTCTGTGTATTGTGTGGTAGTTGTATGTTTCTGTAGTTATTGTTGTAAGCATGTTTTCAGCTGCCCTCTTGGCCAGGTCACTCTTGGAAAAGAGATTTTAATCTCAGTGAGTCTTTTACCTGGTTAAAAAATGATATATACATATATATGAAACGGGTGGTGGTAGGACCCAGATGCAGTACAACAATAGCCGCTTGCAGTTGGTAATAACTTTTATTGTCACCAACACAGAAATAGCTCAGCTTACAGACAAAGAGTTCGTTCTTCGTGCCGGAAACACTAGCAGTGTCTCTGGGATTGTCACTGAATGAAGAAACGAAGCTTGTACCCTCAGTGGCTTATATATATAAAGGTTAAAATCAAAATGGCTTTGCTGATTTGAAACTCCAGAAAGGTTTTTTTTAAAAAACACTGGACTAAACGTTTCAGTGTTCATCCGAACACCTACATCAGTCTTAATGTTGGGCAGCAGATCCGGCAGTGCTGCGTGTGCCGGATCAGCTGGAGTGATGAGACTGAGGAGTTGCCACGGTAATTACTAAATCACGCACATTATATCAGTACAGAAGAAGAATTGATAACTCCATTCACTCAACTCCCAATAAGTTGTTCCACGCCATTTCCTTTCGATGGTTGTCCTTATAAAAGGATGTGTGGTGTCATAAATGATTTTGTGGTTTTCCATAATTAGCTTCTCCTCGTACATGTTGCAGGCAGTGACCTCCGAAAACCTGAAAAGTAACTGGAAGTTTTAATGTTGTGTCGCTGTCTGACTTCCTGTCTGCTCTGTGTTAAATTGTTAAAATGTTAAAGTGTGCTGAGACGGAGTCGACCGGAAACGCAGCCGAGCCAGAGCACGTTAACACAGAGACCAGAAATCCATGCACGGACCACGCACGGACCTGGTGGAAATTAGGGATGAGAGGAAGCTGCTCACTTGCAGGCTCATACATGAATGCTCGCCCTACATGCAGAAACTACAGTATTTATACTCTTCAGTTCATACAGAGAATATTCAGCCAGAGAAGGAAATGATGGATGGATGAATGAAGGACTTTGACAGAAAGAAAAACTCGATTTTGCCCTTAAAATCCTTTACATAAAAAACAAAACACACACACACACACACAACCTTGTTTTTCTTCAAATGTAATGTGCGCTCCAAGTAAAATCATAATTCTTAAAATTCTGCTTGTTTTTATTACTTGTATTTTTACTTTCAAAATTTTATTATATTTAATATCATAAATGACTTTTGATACTTCTGTACAGTAAATATCAGATACTTTAACACTTTAACACACGCTCAGTAATATATCAGTAAACAGGTGACTTTAACTTCTATCAAAGTTATTTTTTCTGATGATTATACTTATACTTAGTAATACTCATTTGCACTGTTACATTTGCACAGTTTTTAACCTTGCTTAGTCTTTGATTATATTGTTTAATTTATTGGTATTTATGTCTGTATGTTTGTGTATGTTTATGTGTTCCTCCTTTCCTTTTTTACATGTTTGGGAATTCATTTCAATTTCATGAGTTGCTTCTCTTAGATTCCTGTGATCTATTTTATCGCTGCTTTTACCAGAACTTCAGTTTTTCTTCCCTCTCATGTACCTCATGAGTTATGTATTTCATGAACTTAATGAAACAGGGAAATATACTTTTATGCAGAAAAGAAGGTGGCTGCAAATGTTGCAGTATCACAGAGCTCCGCAAACAAAGTTGATGTGACGCCGTGTAAAGGCGGCTGTGACCAAAATGCCGCCCGATACTCTCACTTATTATTTTCCTTTCATTAGTGGATGCTTTCATTGAGCTGTGGGTTTACTGTGACAGTCTCTGTGCAGCTCAGTGCTCATCACCTCCGTGCACAGAGACCTCCGTGCAGCAGCAGCAGTGATGTTTGGCTCGGAGATAATTGCGGTTTTGTGAATATTTCTGTCTCCCGTGTTCCTCGGCGTCGACTGTCAGCGGCGGGCGCTTGGCGCTGGCACCCTGACGAGAGCTGGCATTTCCTGAATCCATTCTTTGTAGGTTCTCTCAACTTTGGTCCAATTTCACAACCACGTCCACATCGAGACCACAGACACACACACACACACACACACACACACAGTGTCCAGCGTTAAAGGAGCGGTCTCACCTGAAACAAACTTATCTAGATTTTTTAATACTACACTGTAAGCGGGGACAATAACTCAGCATCAACTGCTGAAGAAATCTTTGACTGTTTATTCATCAAGACTTTCTCCAGTTGACGACAGATGGAATAAGGTCAAGCTTAGACGAGAACGTCCTGACGAAAAATGGAGAAGTCTTTCCTTTGCATCTTTAAAAAAATCTTCATTCATATGATAACATTGTGAGAATGATCCTCATGTTTACGGCTCTGCAAAAACAACCGGAAACGCTGTCGTATGCGTGCATGTAAACGCCAGATCGTAACGGAGGACACGAAAACAGCTGACCCGAAATCTTGACCCAGACTGATTTCAGATTGAGGAAAGGTGTGCATGTAAACACAGAGAGTGCTCCTAAAATAAGGGAGCTGGCTTTGTCGTCTGGAGGAGGAGGGAAGGGTTGGTGTCGTGACACTTTCATAGACACCTCGCTGCTTTTCCAGCGGGATACAGCCTTGAAAAATGAGGTTTCTACGGTGTTTGTAGCGGTGACATTTAAGTCATGTAACAGCTTTCTGCTTCTGGAGATTTAATTTACGCTTCAAAACATACAAAAGTTCATGTGTGAAGATTATCACGCTCAACAGAACCTGTAAGGATCGTAAACTCGTGTTCATCACAGAGATTATTTTTGCCGATAATCAAAACTCCCAGAGGGTTTTTGATGAGGGAACCAGAGCGATGCTAATCTGCTGGACTACAGAAATACGTCATCACTTCACCGCTCTATAAACAACGAACGCACGAGAAGCGACAACGTTTATAACCTCTGCAGTCAGCAGCACAAACGCTCGACAGGTCGTCATTGTCGTTGCTGTTGTCCTCCTGCTCGCCATGGCTGTTTGTCTGAAACGTGATGCGTGAAGTGACATCACTGTTCTCACAGGATCCACACATTGCCAGTTTCCATGGCAACAGTAGGGGTGGCTACTGGATTTCGCACTGGAACCTGGTTTCAAACGTTTTTGCTTTCAAGCGCCAAACACGCCGTTGTTGTGTGAACAAAAGGCCAAACCACAACGAAAGTTTGTAATAGAACAGAATATCTTTGTCATTGTTCAGGCGAAAAAACAAAACTGGTTAAAAGTTTAACATTTCATCAAGAATCGCTGCTGTGTGAACGGCCGCTGAAATGTTACAGGATTCAGCAGAGCAGCAGATAAACTCTGTAAACTGGAGAAGACCGATGAGGGATGGACGGAGAGGAGGATCCAGAGGAGAATAAACGGACGATGACCCGCGATGACAAACAGTCGCCTGTGGGGAATGTGATGTGGGGGAGCGCGGTCCGAGGAACACAACATCACTACGACTACTGAGCACAGAGCTCTGCTCGCTCCTCAGCTCGCTCCTCCTTCATCATCATCATCATCAAGTGTCTAAATCCTCCACATTCGCAGTCCTCTGAGGATGAACCCTGGTGTTTTCTGCAGACTGAGCTCAAACATGGTCTCCTTCTCAGGCACTGACTGATACCTTCTTATAACGAGTCCTTATGTTGTTGAAGAGCACCTTAAACAGACGACGTTCATCAGGCGGAAACATGCAGCTTATAACACGTGTAATAAACCGGCAGCTTTTTTTATGAAGAACCTTTTTCACACAAAGGAGAAGAAAAGCTGTGCGTAGATTACATAAAAAAATTTTCAACCCAAAAAAAAAAAAAACATAATTCAAAATTAAAAGAGAGAGAAAACAGTAAAAGCATAAGCTAAAGTAATTAAAAAAAAATTGATAATGTAAGATAAAATAATTCCAAAAGATCTGAAATAACATGATGAGAAAAAAAACAACCTTAAGTTTAAAAATAGAGTTTAAATAAAAGCGCTCGAGACTGATAAGGTTTTCAGATTAGCTTTAAAAACTGGAGGGCGACCTCACAGAGGTTTTCACGTGTTTTTAATCGTCTTTCATGCTGTTCTGTTCAGCTTGTAGACAAATTTATGTGAAAACAGACAATGAAGTATCGTGTCATCTTATCTGAAAGTGGTTCCATTAAAACTCAAAGAAACAGAAACAGAGTCAGATTTCAGGTAAGACTGTGAGGATGCTCGTGGATGGAGGACGGGGAACATTCGTCAAACAGGAAACTTTAGATGAAACTCTCACACAAAATTCTAAATAATCTCCTTCACATCACTGGACATCTGTCTGTCGGCAGATCTGTCTGCAGGTCTGTCCTCAAACGTGAAGACAAAATGGAAACCCGTCTACCGACACATCTGCAGGATTTCAGACTGTCAACAAACTGTCCATCGAGAGGGACGCATCACCAGTGCACAAACAAAAGAAACAACGAAAGAAGCAGAGAAATATGGAAATTTACCAAAAGTAACAGACTGCTTTTTTGAAGCCAACTAACTGACGCAGAACTGACGCGGTTCTTTACTGTTTTACCCCTTAATCCAGATTATATTGTTCTTAATCTGTGAATGAGACGTCTGTCAGCCTGTTTAAAGACAGACTTGAAGACGCTGAGTGTGAGAGGACGTCAGAGACAAACACAGAAAGCTGAAGGTTTTTAATTTCAGTTAATTTCAGGAGAAAGTTTCCAGACGGCGATGAGAGCTACATCATCATCATCATCATCATCATCATCATCATCAGTCTCACGGCTCGCTCCGTCTCCGTCTCCGAGTCTTTGTTTAACGAGGAGACCGCGTCCGTCTGTGTTTGTCCGTCCAGTAAACACTGGCCTTTTGTTTTCCTGCTGCGGACACTTAAGAGGAGGTTTGTCCCGCGCTTGGACTTCGGGGAAGTTCTTTTCTGGTTTGTTTTGGAGGGCTTGTAAATAGTTTGTGATTTGTGGCGAGCCGAGCCGTCAGCTCCTCGTCGGGAGCAGAGAGGACGTTTTTCCCAGCTGTCTCCATCTGTCCCCCTCCGTTCCTCTGTCTCACCGTCCCTCTGTCCTCTTTAACTTCAGCAACAAAAACATCAGCCCTCCTCTGCTGCCTGTGAACCAGCTGCAAAAGGCACCGAGCCCTCGGCCACAGGTCTAAACTCTGCACCGGACCGGGAGTCCTGGAGAGACCTGGAAAGTCCTGGTGAGACCTGGAGAGTCCTTAGGAGACCTGCAGAGTCCTGATTCTGATGGTTGTAACAGAGGAGGAGGTGATTGTGGACAGTTATTGATCCTGTAAACCAAAGTTAAAGTTCATGTTTGTGTTCAGGCTGGCGTGAGGTGGAATTTCAGGTGACTGTGAAAAGCCATATTTGTCCAAACTGCAGTGGACACCATTGTTTGTCTTGCCCTTAAACCTGCCCTTAAATTGTGTTTAGGGGGCGTTACCTGAGCTAACAGGTGACTTTTGATCAGTGAGATCATCATTGAGCTCACCTGGTCACAGCAGATTTGGATGGTTCCCAACTTTTGGTGCATCTGGAGTCGACTTCTCTTACCAGAAAACGAGGAGAAAATATATGATAAATTTAAGAGAATGTTGCTGCGTGATGCCTAAATATGAGCAACCTAAGAGTCACAAGTAGACGTAGGTTTGTTTTGATGAAGTTGTGACCTAAAAAGAGTGAAAACCACAGGATGACATCATCAAACCCTATTTTGGTTAGTTTGAGAGTCCCATCCGGATTCTCTGCCCTGAGCTCGACTACAAGAGCTGTTATTGCATCACATAACAAAGTTTTTATCCCACGATTCCTCTGTGAAATTGTGGACTACATCTCCCAGAAATCCCTCATACGTGGCTGCTCCCACGTATGAGGGGCTCGCCTTTCCATCATGGCTCCATAACGCGCCTACGTGGCCTTGGATTGAAATAATGACGGCTAGTGCGGTGGCTGCGACAGAAATAAAGCTGCTGATGTTTTGAACATCCGTCACCATGGTTACTGGGATGTTATCAGAGGAGAAGTCACATGACATCACTCAGTGGAAACACAGTCAGCACCACGTTGAGTTTTATCACATTTAGAAAATGTCGCTTCAGTTTGAGCAAATCTGTGACGGAAACCTGCGCAGTGACTCGGCTTTGTAATAAAGTCGAGTCGTTACGTGCGGTCAGCTGTTTGCTCTTTTGGACCAAAAAAACCAAAACAAAAACGTGCAAGGAATCGCTGAGGGCTGTTTGCCAGTGTTACACATTAATTTATTCTACACATATCCCCTATTTTATGAATTTAGAGACTTTTGAGGCTTTAATTGAGAGATTTAAGAAAGCCTCCAGATTATTGAAGTCTCCCTGTAAAGCAGGACGGAGACGTCACGCTATGATTGCAGCATTTAGACGGATGCCTGCACGTTAGAGATTGACTTTGATGTTTGTTTGCAGCTTTAAAAAAACGTTTTAATCACTAAAATCCTTTTAAAATCCTATTTCTAGCATAAGAGTTGAGTTTCATCCTGCTGGTTGACGCACTTCAGAGAGGACTCACTGTTTGGATTCTGCACTTTAAAAAATGTATTTTTTCTGTCCAACATGAATGAAAATACGTAGAAAACCCGTTAAAGTGTGTTTTTTTAATGTGTGTTTTTCTGGTTGTGTTTGTGGTCTCCTTCAGGTGACGTTAATCAGAAGCTCTTAATGACCTGCAGCTGTGAGTAATGAGCTCTTCTGCTCTGACTCTGCTCACAGTAAACAGATTTATATTTAATGTGGAGGCTGAATGTTTTTTATGCGACAGAAGATTTTTTTAAAAATAATACTGTTTTTCTTTTTTTTTTTTACAAAAGAATGAAAAAAACCAGTGAAGTTTCCACTGACTAATTCTTACTGTTGTTCCTGAATATTAAACATTCAGATAAATACTAAAATTAAAATAGAAATTTAAAATTTTGCAGGTGTTTCACAGTTTGGAATCTGCAGTCGTTGCAGGTTTCCTTCTCCTCCTGTTTGGAGCGATGAGTCACTGAGAAAAACGATGAGAGTGAATTCAGTTTGAAACAGTCATCAGAGAAACAACGAGTTCAGCAGAAAACAGGACGACAAAGAGAGAGGCCACTGGAGGTCAGAGGTCACACATCAGTGAACTCAGGCCACATTATTAACCCTTAGGGCCCACTTTAATATTACACACTCATATTGCTCTGCAAACAAACTGTGCTTTTCAAAATCAAGCTTTAGAGCTTTATGATTTTTTTTTAAACTATCATCAGTCCTAATCATATATATCAAATATTCATTCATTTTCAGCATTTTAACCCTTTAAATACCTGGTTTTTGTCATGATGCCACTATGTTTAAAAAAACTGAATGATGTTGAGTGTCCTCCTCCTCAGTGTGTGACTGTAGCTGCTGACAGTCTGGGATATGTCAGTGTGTGAGTGTAGCTGCTGACAGTCTGGGATATGTCAGTGTGTGAGTGTAGCTGCTGACAGTCTGGGATATGTCAGTGATCAGCAGCTACATTGACTGTGACAGGTCACCTAGTGGAAATAGCATGTATTTCCTCCATATGCCAAATATGGTCAAAATCAGGTGGAAAATAGTCAAAATGACAAATTCAGAGTCAAAAGCCCAGAATGACACCCAGAAATAATACAAGTCCTGTTTTTCTGCTCTGATGGCTGTGGGATCAAAAATGTCAGTTTGAATGGGTTTCAATGGAGCATTTTTGGACCTGAACAGTCTGAATGTAACTATTTAGTTTCCACAGTGTATTTTAGACTTATTGTAGGAGCTGAGCTGCAAATTCACTGATTACACTCAAATACACAATCTGGACTACATTTAGGACACATGCATCAACACACACACAGTTATCACAACAGGAAGAAGACAAGAGACTAAAATGTGTCGTCAGAGTTAAACGATGTGGCTGCAGCAGACGTCTCTGTTCATTCCTGAAATGTTGAGTTTAAGTGTAATGACAGTACAAACAGTGATGACAGAATGTGAGTAAAACGCTTCTCCGCCATCGTTTTCCGCATTTTCTCTCTACACAAAACAAAAATGAGTATGCACAATTTAAGGAGATTACATCAACGTTTCCCAAATGCTCCCCGTTTCATGTCCGCAGAGATCAGTGACCGCAGTTTTGACGCCTGAAACGTGTTTATAAAAATCACAGTTTTTTGGACCTAAAGCTCTGCTGTGTGTAGATGAGAGGCCAAATCAGAAGGAAAAACATAAGTATTTGTATGGACAGGACCTGAGCGCTCACTGATGAGCAGGCCTGCGTCTCACGGATTTATCTCTCTCTGCCTGCCATCGGAAGTTTGCTTGTCATAAAAGTCACGTGATTACAAACAACCTAAAGACAACATATCACCATAGAAAACCATCAATACAGAACACAACAGTCATCAGTTACTTCAGAAATACAAAGACGGTTACAGTAACATCACAAACCCTCAAGAGTTAAAAACTCTCAACCTCATTTTTATTAGTAAGTGTTGCTTATGTAAGACTGTGTGTGTGTGTGTGTGTGTGTGTGTGTGTGTGTGAAGAGGAAGTGTGTTATGCTGTAGTGGAGCTCCTGCAGGGCCACATGCTTCCTGTGGCCGTCCTGGCTGTGGAGGAGGGGGGGTGGTGTTGGGGGCGTCTGTGGTTCCCATCATGCTCGGCTGCTATCAGCTCGCTCTGGCTGTTACGCCAGCGTGCAGCCGCGTTACACCGCAGCTTAAATAAGAGCGGCGGCTCTGATCTCAGATCTAATCTGTGAGCACATCTGCTCCCAACAATAAAAAAACCGGCGTTATTCCTCCTGACGCTCCACCGCTGCGCCTTATAAATATCGCAGCCTGGCGTGCGTGTGTGGCGGCGGCGGTTGGCCGTTACTCGTTGGGAAAGCGTTTTGGTGCTTGCAGCATCTTCCTCTGTGGAGGAGAAGAAGAAGAAGGTGAGTGTTGGCCAACACGCCGACAGCTTCTCTCTTCAGCGTGCCGACACCTTCAGAGGTCAAACAACCTGCAGAGTCTCACCTGGCCCAGCTTGCCCCGCCCCGTCCCGGTGACACGCGAGCTGATGTCAAAGGATTCGAAGAACTTTTGGTCATTTGCTTTAAAATGCCTCCAATGTGGCGCATATGATGACAACTTCCTGCTTCACAATAAAACTCCCCGTCCCCCTGTTTGTCTGTCTGAAGTGCTTTAATGTGAAAATTCACATAATGTTATATTAGCCTGAGACACGTGCACAAACCAGCTGCGTGCACGTGATGTGAGTGCACACCCAGCTGGCAGGGAACGGTTCCCACAACACTGACTAACGCTACCTACAAGTTGCAATAATGTTTTAAAGAAAAGATTTTAATCTAATGTTCAAAGAACGTTTGAAGGAGGCGACTGATCAGAGAACGTTTTTATAAAACGTTCCCACAATGTGGGAGAGAACAAAGGAAGAACGTTTTCAAAGTAACACTCAGAACATGTTTCTGAGGACGGAGACGACGCAACGCTGGAGACGAAAACATGAAGTGACAATAAAAAACTATTTCAGCATTTTTTAAATTCATAGAGATTATTACTGTAACTACAACACACACAGACACACACACAAACACACACACACACAGACACACACACACAAACACACACACACACACAGACACACACACAAACACACACACACACAGACACACACACACAGACACACACACAAACACACACACACACAGACACACACACAAACACACACACACACAGACACACACACACAGACACACAGACACACACACACACAGACACACACACACACACACACACACAGACACACACACACACACAGAGACACACACAGAGACACACACAACAAAAACACACACACAGACACAGACACACACAACACACACAAACACACACACACACAGACACACACACAAACACACACACACACACAACACACACACACACACACACACACACACACACACACACACACACACACACAGACACAGACACACACACACACACACACACACACACACACACACAGACACACACACAAACACACACAGACACACACACACACACACACACACAACACAGACACACACACACACAGAGACACACACAGAGACACACACACACAAACACACACACACAGACACAGACACACACACAGACACACACACACACACACACACACAGACACACACACACACACACACAGACACACACAGAGACACACACACACACACACACAAACACACAGAGACACACACACACACACACAAACAGACACACACATACACAGACACACAAACACAAACACACACACACAGACACACACACACACACACACAGACAGAGACACACACACACACACACACACACACAGACACACACACACACACAGAGACACACACACACACACAGACAGAGACACACACACACACACACACACAGACAGAGACACACACACACAGAGACACACACACAAAAGACACACACACACACACAGAGACACACACACAAAGACACACACACAGACACACACAGAGACACACACACAGACACACACGCTTGTTCTCACTCAGGTGTAGTCAGTCCTGTCTGGTTGGCTATGTTGGCTACTATGTGTGTGTGTGTGTGTGTGTGTGTGTCTCTGTGTGTGTGTGTGTGTGTGTGTGTGTGTCTGTGTGTGTGTGTGTGTGTGTGTGTCTGTGTGTCTGTGTGTGTGTGTTTGTGTGTGTGTCTCTGTGTGTGTCTCTCTGTGTGTGTGTGTGTGTGTGTGTGTGTGTGTCTCTGTCTGTGTGTGTGTGTGTCTGTGTGTGTGTGTGTTTGTGTGTGTGTGTCTGTGTGTGTGTGTGTGTTTGTGTGTGTGTCTGTGTGTGTGTCTCTGTGTGTGTGTGTGTGTGTGTTATCACAGAGTGACGTCTGTTTCCTCCAATCAGTCTTATCAATACGTCTGAAAGGTTTTTATCAATGAAACAGATAAAAACATGAAAATAAGTCGGTTAACCGTCCTCTCTCCTCTCCTCCTCTCTCTCTCTCCTCCCTCTCTCCTCTCTCCTCTCTCCTCCTCCTCTCTCCTCCTCTCTCCTCTCTCCTCTCTCTCTCCTCTCTCCTCTCTCCTCTCTCCTCTCCTCCTCCTCACCTCCTCTCTCTCCTCCTCTCTCCTCTCTCCTCTCTCCTCCTCCTCCTCT
>NC_056463.1:385191-392691 GCF_008729295.1 Plectropomus leopardus
GGAAAGAGAGCAAAGAGAAGAGGAAAGGATTGAGAGAGGAGAAGAGGACGGAAGAGAAAAAGCAGCTGAGTCAGCAGAATAAATGTTGGCATTAATATGTTTCTGCAGATCGCAGATACATTTGTACGTAATTATGTGATGAAATCACTGAAACTTAAGATAATGTGTGTTTAGGTTCAGACACGAAAACACCGGTAACCGTCAGGAAAAGATCAACTTTTGGCATTAACCCTTAGGGATTGTTTGGTGCATTTTACTCATTTTTCAGCTTTATTTTATTTATTTATTTTAAATTTGGCTGTGTTCATGCATATGACATACATGACATATCCCAGACTGTCAGCAGCTACAATGTGTATAATATTAAAGCGAGCACCAAAGGTAAAAAAAACCCAACATTTTTTGTGGCATTATACTGCATTATAAAAGCAGTGATGTGTTTGTGAAAGTATCATCAACCCTTCCCTCCTCCTCCAGATGACAAAGTCAGCTTGATCACTTTAAAAACACTGAGACACGTATGAAGTGTGTTAATGTAACGTATTCGTGGTTTGCAGAAACGCACAATCCCAAAATGTTCCTCTTGCAGCTGGACTGTAAACACAGGGGAGAGGAGGAACGAGAGGGGGAAATGTTGGAGAGGAGGGGGGATAAGAAAAGAGAGGAGAGGGAGGAAGAGGGGAGTTAACAGCGCAGGGTTTGTTTGATTTGCTTCACTTAGCGGTCTCAGCGGGCGGTGCATTAAATGTGTGATTTATTAGATTAAACCTTCATACAGCTCAACACAAAGAAAAACATCATTTCTCAGCTGATGAAACTTTTCTCTCAGCTGTTTTTAGTCAAACGCTGAGTCCTGTCGTGTTGGAGATTGTGCAGGTTTGTGATCAACGTGAGCGAGCGTTCCTGCGGAGAGAAGAAATGCATCAGCGTGTGAACGCAGCGGGAGAGTAAAGTGAGAGTGAAGGAGTCTGAATCAGTCTCATGTCTCTGTGAGCATCATCTGCTGCAGGAGCTCAGCTTTTCTTTCCACATCTATTAACTCCTCTCAGAATATATACTGGAAATATCACACATTTTCATACACAAACTAAAATGTGCTTTTCCTCCGTGTTTCCTTGCTGAGCAGAGATGAGTTTGGACTAAAAACACTGTGACAAACATGTCAAAAACCTGACAAAGGCATTAAAATCGAATCTACTGTTTCTACTGTTAATGCACTTTTGTCCTCTCTATGAAATGTTGTATTTTCTCTTTCTTTCTTTAATTATTTATATTTTTTGTTACCTGCTGGATGTAAATTATCAGTCCTGCTAACTCCGACATATTAATATTTGCATTTTATACTGATGTTCATTAATATTCTTTTTCCCTTTTAAATAAGCATTAAATAAAGTAATTAATTCATACTAATTAGACATTATTATATATGTGCAATGATACCATATAACCATATAAAGAACAAAATTCAGGCTGAAGCTTCGGGTTTCCTTCAGGAGGAACGAATGCAGCTGCAGGTGGAGCTGAGTTTGTGGAGTTAAAGGTGAAGTCTGAGTTAAAGGCTGACAGAGGTCAAAGGTTGTTTGTTTCTGTCAATGTTTCATCTGATTGTTGTAGTTTAAAGCTGATCCAGGGTCAGATCTCTCTCTCTCTCGCTCGCTCTCTCTTTCACACACAGACAATCACACACTCACACACATTACCAACAGGGGACTGTTGTGGAACCTGACCAAGTGTGGACCTCTGTCTGTGGTCATTTTGAAAAAACAAAAACATTTAATTATGAGGGGTTTTTTCTATAATGACACTGCCAATGTGCTGTATTTATATTTGCTAAGAGGGGAGGGGGGAAAACTTATTGCCTTCAACTGCTGGTGAAAACTGGTTGGATATGTTGGTTTTAAGCATTTTAGGACATAACAGTTTTAAAGGTATTCAGAGTCTGATGTCAAATCAGTTTACTTAATTAAAACTGAAAATAAATAATCTTACTACTGACCATTTCATGCATGATGTTCTTTCTTTTTTAGATACCAAAATAATCATTTCTCCCCTGCCTTCTGGGTTTGAATACAGTGTGGAGATTAAAACTAAAAATATCCATTAAACCTTAATTTTTTTTGTACAAAACCATGATAACAAAATCGTTTTTCAGGAGACTGGTTTCGTCATTAATAAGCCTCATTAATAAGTCTTTTTAACAGTCAATATGTAGTTTGAAAGGCTACCTGGGGGTTCAAGACATTAACCCTATAGTGGGGTGTTAAAAAACGGCGTGTGTGAATGAGTCATTTAGATACCTGCTTCAGCCAGTGGGGGCAGTGCTGAGCACGGACTCTAACACTCACACACCCTCAGCTCCCTCTTGGCTAAAGTTTTTAAAAATTATATAAATAATCATTAAATTATTTCACCAGAGGGTCTAAGACATGATTTTAGTATGATTTGGTGCATGACCAAAAGGGGACTTCGAATATGTCCCCTGTTGGCGCTGAAACATTGTCAAGGTCCCCTGTTGGATGGGTACACTGGAGCACATGCACATAATGAGCTGTTATACTCTGCAGTGTGTCCTGATGAAATATAGTAAAAATACGTCCAAACTGTTTTTCTTACTTCTGCTAGTTTTGACAAAAATACAAAGTAAAAGTGTATTTGTCCTTTTTACAAACCAAACATCAAGTTAACTCCATCATGTCACTGCACACATGAGCCTCCTGGTTCACCTCCACAGGTGTTTCCAATAGCTGTGGCCGATTGGACTCTCTGTGCTGTTAGTTTCCTCCTGAGCTGACAGCTAATCAGACAGGTGAGTGGAAACACCTGTGAGTGTCTGCAGAGCCTTCAGTAACGAGGGTGATCATGCTGACAGCATGCTGAAGCTGCTGCAGACAAACTTTTCATGCTGGACGATCTGTGATATTAAATGTGTGATAGTGAACATGTGCAGAGCTCCCAACAGACATTTCATCACAGAGAAATAAACTGCAGCTCGTTAATTCTGACGAAAACTCTTCACTGAGCTCAAATGTCACAGAACATTTATTCAGACCTCCGTGTTTTCAGAGCCCTGCTGTTAAATGCCTGTTGGCTCCAAAAACATTATTGGGAGGAAATAATTTACTAATTCGACTCTTTAAAACTAGTGTTCTTGTACTTTTTTTTTTAAATTAATATCTTACTTATTTTGGGTCATTAGTTTTTTTGTTTTGTTTGATGTTGTCTTCTTTTGCTCATTGCTGTCTGTTTTTGAAAAAAGTCAATTTGCTCAAGTTTCAAGGGGTTAAATTGTTATTAGTTGACACGCAGCCCTTCAGTACAGTCCGAACATGTTCCTGTGTGATGTCACTTGGTTGCATTATGTGCCGTGTGAATGTTAATCTGGTGTCTTCATCCTGAAAACCCTCTGACTCATGCAGCAGATTCAGCTCCTTCAGTTTCACACCAAAACAACCTGTTTGTGCTCAAAGCAATCATTTTATTGATGTGCACATTTTACACACTTTATGTGCACATTTTACACACTTTATTATGTGCACATTTTACAAACTTTATTAATGTGCACATTTTACACACTATTATGTGCACATTTTACACACTTTATTAATGTGCACATTTTACACACTTTATCAATGTGCACATTTTACACTTTGTGCAAATGTTGGAATGAATCTAACATTTAGAGTCGCAGTTAATCGGCGAAATGCTGACAGGTGACTGATGGTCAGTGGGATTCATCACTGAGCTCACAGCAGATCTGATGGTTCAGAGCGTTTGCTGCATCTGGAGTTTAGTTCTCTGATATTCTAATATTTGATTTTTTTTTATTTTAATGAAGAGAAAACAGAAGAAGGGAAGGTTCCTGCATGATGACGACTGAACGATGAAACACGAACCCTGAGACACTCCATCTGCTGCCGTCTCACGTGTTTAAGACTTTTATTGAAGGGAAACTAATCTGCACATTAATCATAAACACAAGTAATAATTTGTGTTTTAGGGACGTTTTCATGAGGACGTCTTGGCAGGCGATGCGACCGCCGTTCCATGCAGGCAGCTGATCCGTCCATCAGCTCGCACAGTATCGGCGTGTCAGAGGCTCAGGCTCCGTCAGCCGCTGCAGACTCACCGCTAATCTCTGCTCATGACTCATGTGTCAGCCGGCCACACACAAACACACACCTTCCAGACTCCGATAACACCCTGCGGTGTGTCCTAAAGCTCCGGGGACAATCACGGTCTTTAGCGGCCGCGGCGTCGTGCCGTCCGCCCGGCTACCGACGCTAACCGCCTTAAAGCTGCGGCTTTGTAAATCCGAAGCCTCGGGCCTCGCCGGGAGCCAGACGAGGCTTTTGTGGCGTGTGAAGCAACTGTGGGTTTGTTTAGGCCTTTCCTGTCATTTTCCCACTGGAACAACAAACATTATTGTATCAGGCCGTGACTCCGGACTCCTCCGACGCTTTCTGGAGAACACGGAACAATGAGGCCGCCGCTGTCGGCCTGTCACACGCCATCTCAGCCTCAGCTGCACAAAACGCTCAGGAATTCCTCTGGGTCCTCTGGCTCGGCTGCCTCCTTCATTTTGGTTTCAAGAGACGAGAAGACACACACACACACACGCACACACACAGGTTTCACACACACATCCTTCACTGTCAGAGCGTGGAGCCACCCGGCTGCCACAGAGCAGAAATAGCTGGATGGGCATCTGTACTGTAGTGTGTGTGTGTGTGTGTGTGTGTGTGTGTGTGATGTGTGTGTGATGTGTGTATGATGTGTGTGTATAATGTGTCTATAATGTGTGTGTGTGATGTGTGTATAATGTGTATATGATGTGTGTGTATGATGCGTGTGTATGATGTGTGTATGATGTGTGTGTGTGATGTGTGTATAATGTGTGTATGATGTGTGTATAATGTGTGTGTCTGATGCGTGTGTCTCAGGATTGGCGTTTTCAGGGACGCTCATTAGAAATCACCTCCATGTTAGTTTTTCGTGAGACGCATTTACACAAAATCTGTGTTTTACTGACTTCATCCTGCGAAGTGTTTATTAATTTTGAAATTTTAAAATTTTAACATCCGGTTGAGCTCCTTTTCCCATGTTTTCTTCAGGTGACAGAAGCTTTGTGTCTCATCACGTCCAACAAAAGTTGTGTTTGAAACTGCTCCCCTTCACCCAAACACTGCACTTTATAGTGTGCTTGTCATTTTGCAGTTTTTGAATTCTCAATGGTCAATTTCATCCACTAAATATTGCACTGAAAAATACCCACAATGCACAGCAAATTTGAGTGTTCATATGGTGTACCCTAAATTTTACTCCCGTGTACCACAGTGCAACGTGATCGTGTATTTCCGGAGGAAGAAAATTCCAACGTAGTGTCCGAAATAAATCTGAAAGAAATCTTTATTGTCCCCCAAGGGGCAAATTCTTGTGCAGCCAGCAGAAGCACATTAGTGCACACAATACATGCAATAATACAATACATTAAAAATCACATTGAATCATTTGAAAAAGGCAGCAGGAACAAATGCATTCTTCCGTCTGTTTTTCCTGCGTTTCGGCTCACTAAATCTGCGTCCAGGTGGAAGCAGTGAGAGGTGGCGGTAACGTGGACGCTCGGGTCGGCCAGCACTGACCGGGTCTTCCCTAAAGAAGATCGTTTTTAAGCGACAGTGACTCAAACCAACATGCACAGGAAAAAGTGAGCGCTGATTCAATAAAACGAGAGTAAAACATTCTCATAAAGTCTGGTCGACATTAAAACTACAAAGCTTATGATAGGAACACATGCGCTGGTGAGCTTTTTTACAGACAGCATCAGCGTGAGGGGCGAAGCTCAGTCTGCCGTCACTGATGGTGCCACGATATTTATAGTTATCCACGACCTCGACCCCCTGATCATTGACGACCACAGGACAAGACCGGAGGAGTTCCCCTACAATCTGTTGTCATCTTTTTTGTCTTGGACACATTTCTAGTGAGGAGGGACAACTTCCATCACTCAGTGGACTGAGATACGAGCTGGCCGTGATCCGGGTCGTCATCGTTCAGGAGGGACGTGACTTCTGACCGTCGTTATAAAGTTAATGAGTTTTGATAAAATACAGCCAGTGAATACAGATAACATGCTGCTGGGAATCTGAGGGGGCAGAACCTGGACCAGCTCAATCACTGGTTTGAAGGTAAGAGGTTCAAATGAGAGTTTTTTCTCAGTATTTTCATGTTTTAACAGATGTGTAAGTGAACAAAGACTCTCTCTCTGTGTGTGTGTGTGTGTGTGTGTGTGTGTGTGTGTGCGTGTTGAGGTCATGCTGTCCTTATGTAAGGCAGATAAGAGCGACGTCAGGCAGCAGACAGACACCGAGTGAAAACCACCATCACATCCGAGCTTCAGTTAGAGAGTGACTCTTCCTGCTCGCCTTGTCTCGGCTCCCGCCTGGAGCTGCGGTTTCCTGCTCTGCGTCTGCAGCCGCTGATAACATCTCGCTCTCTGCTGGACTTCCTCCGTCACACTGAGATGCTGTAACAGTTCAGGTGTTTCTGGACCTGAGCGGCCGAGGCCTCACAGCCACATTTTGGTTTTCAGGGCAGCTTTAAAGTGCTTTACATCACGCAGAAAGTGTTTATACTCTCTAAATTATATATATATATATACATATATCAGGGAGACCTGAGTACACAATAAAAAACATCAACAACTAAAATACACAATATCAGTAAACAAAATAATATAAATAATATAAAAGACATTACAAAGTTTTACAAAGTCTAATATGTGCACTTTTGGTTTGTCACCTGTTTGGTGCTTTATATCTCCATGTTATTCCCAAAATAAAGGGGAAAAAAAGAAAGTGAGCATTCAGATCAACATTTCAACACGCCTCACCTCATACGAAACTTTGTAGAATAAAATTAAGTTGCATTAGTCTGATTGTAACTGTTTAATATGTTTTTCATCAGGTGACCCTGAAATGTCTTTTTCAGCTCTTTTTTATTTATTGTGGCTTCAATCTGATTTTTATTTGTTCAGATTTTATTTTTTTAGATACTTTTTAGATTCAGTTTCTTTAGCACCAAAACTAGATGATTGAAAGGTTTTTCCAAACTAAAAGCAATCTCAGACCTTTCCCTGAGTTTTCGTCCTGCAGGTTTTCGATCTCTCTGCTCCAACAGCTGATTCAGATAATCAGCTCGTTATCGAGCTTCAGGAGTTCATAATGAGCTGATCATCAGATTCAGCTGTCGCAGCAGAGAGAGATGTGAAACATGCAGGAAGAGAAGTGCTCGAGAAGAGGTTTTCTGCTTTAATGAGTAAATCTTAACGCACTCAGAAACATGTTTTCAGGACAGATGTTACTACGAAATCCTCCTCAGGAATATTTTTATTTTGAATGTTTAAGGTCTAAAGGGACACACGCTGTGTCTTTGACAAGGATCACTGAGGTGTTGGACTCAAGAGTGAAACTCAGGGGACAGTTTAGTCTTTTAAAAGTCTTA
>NC_056463.1:397691-464927 GCF_008729295.1 Plectropomus leopardus
TCCCCTGCCTGTTCCCGACCACGACCCAGCGTTTTCCCCGACGACGTTTCCGTGTTGTCGGTTCCTCGAGCTACGGGGTTTCCTACTCTCCAGCCACAGTGAGTTTCCAGGGGTGTCTTCATCTCGTGGGGGGGGGGAGACATTAACTGGGTAATTCACCCGAAGAACGGACAGAACATTTGTGAGTGATCTTTAATTGTGTTGGCGATAATAAAGCTTATTACCAACTGACTTTGAGTGTTGGCGTACTGCTTCTGGGTTCATACACACCCCGTTTCAGTACAATCTGGCCAACAATGGACCCAGCAGACTCTAACGCTCTACAGTCACGTCTAGCCCGTGTTGAGGGAATGCTCCAGCAACACGAGGCTCAGCTTTCCTCCAACGCGGCTGAGGCTCGGGGGGGCCTCGGCGTTGGAGCGAGCTTTAAACCCTGCTGGCGAACCAGGTACAACAGATGGGGGGGTTGACCCAGCACGCCATTCCTGGTTCGATCCCTGTTCAGACGGCTCCCAACCCGGCGCCACCTCCCAGCGCCGCACCCGAACCCCGGTGGGACACCCGAACGCTACGTGGAGATCCAGAGGGCTGCAATCCGTTTTTGACAAACTGCTCCATCCTGTTTGCTCTGCAGCCACACACGTTCGCCACGGAGGGCGCCAAAGTGGCCTTCGCCATTAACCATCTCACTGGCCGAGCACGGGGTATGGGGAACAGCAGAATGGGACAGAGGTACACCCGCCTGTGTTTCGTTTCAAGCCTTCGCGATGAACTACGGAAGGTTTTTTGGTCCAGTGTCTTTGGGCCCTGACGCCACCGGGGGGCTTACTGAACCAGCGTCAGGGAAGTCGGACGGTCGCCGACTACGCTATTGACTTCAGGACTCACAGGCTCGACAGAGCAACTGGAATTCGGCCGCCCAGTGGGACGCCTTCCTCAATGGGCTAGCACCATACATAAAGGATGAACTGGTCTCCTTTGAGCTTCCTCATTCTCTCGATGGTCTCATTGAAGTGACCTCGAGACTGGACAGGCGGGGGGGGGCGAGGAGAAAGGAGCAGCGTCTGGAGGGGGGTTCCCACCGGTTTTCTGGTCACCAGCGGGTTCCACCACCACCTGTAACGCTTCCAGCGGACCCGAGGGGGAGGGAGGAGCCGATGCAGGTGAGCCGAACCAGATTATCTGCTGAGGAGCGTGAGAGACGACGTCGGGGGAGACTCTGCTTGTACTGTGGACAGGGGGGGACATTTCCTCTCCAGTTGCCCAGTAAAAGGTCGGGCTCAGCAGTAGAGAGGGGCATCCTGCTGAGCCGTTCCCAGAACTCTGCCTCCAGTCTCCGCCCCTTGTTCCACGTGCAGCTCCTGTTGGGTGATAAGTTTCACACCCTCGCCACGTTCATTGACTCTGGTGCTGATGTGAATCTCATCGACGAGGAACTGGCTCGACAGCTGGGATTAACCCTGGGGGGGGAAGGGTTCTGTTCCAGCTAACGCTCTGGATGGTCACCTCCTGGGAACCGTGACCCATCAGACTACTCCTGTCTCCATGCTCCTGTCTGGTGAACACCGTGAGACCATTCAATTCCATGTCCTGAGGTCCCCAGAATTGCCTCTGATCCTCGGATACCCCTGGGGGGGTCGTCACAATCCCCACATAGACTGGTCTACCGGCTCGATTGTGGCATGGGGTTCTTCCTGTCAACAGACCTGTCTTCGGTGGCAAGAGGCTTCAAGGGGGATCACCCGCTCCTGCACCACACCGGATCTCTCAAGGGTGCCCACAGAGTACCACGACTTACGGGGAGGTGTTTAACAAGGCCAGGGCCACCTCCTACTTACCGCCCCACCGCTCTTATGACTGTGCCATCGATCTCCTTCCCGGGGCGGCTCCTCCTAAGGGTCGGCTCTACTCACTCTCTCCGCACCAGAGAGAGAGGGGTGGGACATCTACATCAGAGACTCTCTGGCTAGCGGAATCATCCGGCCGTCCTCATCTCCTGCCGGAGCCGGGTTCTTCTTTGTGGGGAAGAAGACGGTTCTTTACGGCCCTGCATAGACTATAGGGGGTTGAATGAGATCACGGTGAGGAATCGTTACCCCCTCCCTCTCATAACGACGGCTTTTGAACTTTTACAAGGGGCGACGATCTTCACCAAGCTTGATCTTCGGAACGCTTACCACCTGGTCCGCATTCGTGAGGGGGACGAGTGGAAGACGGCCTTCAATACACCCACAGGACACTATGAGTATTTGGTGATGCCGTTCGGGCTCACCAATGCTCCAGCCGTTTTTCAGGGGGATCAACGACGTGCTCAGAGAACACCTTAATAAGTTTGTGTTCGTATATTTTGGACGATATTCTGATTTTCTCCCGGACCAAACAAGAACACGTTCACCATGTACAGACTGTGTTGCAGCTGCTTCTCCAGAACTCCCTGTTTGTTAAGGCGGAGAAATGTGACTTTCATGCTTCTTCTGTGTCTTTCCTGGGCTACATCATTGGTCACAATAGGGGGAAATGGATCCTGCTAAGGTCTCCGCCGTCACCTCATGGCCGGCACCCGATTCCCGTAAGCAGCTGCAACGATTCCTGGGTTTGCCAATTTCTATAGGAGATTCATCCGGGGGGGGCACGGTGGCAGCCCCCCTCACGGCGCTTACCTCTTCCAAGGTTCGGTTTCCGCTGGTCTTCTGAAGCTGATGGCGCCTTCGAACACCTCAAGGGTCGCTTCAGCTCTGCTCCCATTCTCCTCATCCCCGATCCTGATGGGCAGTTCGGTGGTGGTGGAGGTCGACGCCTCGGGGGTGGGGTGGGAGCAGTCCTCTCCCAACGCTCGGGGGGGGGATGGCAAGCTGCATCCCTGCGCCTTCTTCTCCCGACGATTGTCGCCAGCTGAACGCAACTATGACATTGGCAACCGGGAGCTTCTGGCGGTTAAGTTGGCGTTGGGGGGAGTGGCGACACTGGGGGGAGGGTTCCAGGGGGGGGGTGTGGGGGTATGGACTGACCACAAGAACCTAGAGTATATCCGGACGGCCAAGAGACTCAATTCCCGTCAAGCCCGTTGGGCCCTTTTCTTCGCTCGTTTTTCTCCTTCACTCTCTCGTACCGGCCGGGGGGGGGGAATGTCAAACCCGACGCCCTTTGGGGGGTCGCCAGTTCCTGGAGGAGGAGGGAGAATCTCCCCTTTCTGACAATATTCTTCCTGCCTCTCGACTCCTGGGGGGGGGGGGGGGGAGATCGAGGACCGCATCCTGTCGGCGTTGGAACAGCAGCAACCGGGTCCCAGCGCCTGTCCTCAGAACCGCCTGTTTGTTCCCGAGAGGTTCAGGTCTGAGGGGGTTGCAGTGGGCCCATTCGTCTCGTCTCACCTGCCATCCTGGCATCACTCGTACCAGGGGGTCTTGCAACGACGGTTCTGGTGGCCCACCCTGGTTAACGACACTAAAGACTTTGTGAACTCCTGTCCGGTCTGCAACCAATGTAAGACCCCTCGCCGAGCTCCTGCTGGTCATTTGCACCCTCTTCCTGTTCCTCATCGCCCATGGTCCCACATCGCTCTGGACTTTGTCACCGGTCTGCCACTGTCGGAGGCAACACCACGATCCTGACAGTGGGGGGTAGATCGGTTCAGCAAGATGGCACATTTGTGCCTTTACCCAAGCTCCCTTCAGCCAAAGAGACAGCGGGATTGCTACTGCAGCATGTCATCAGACTGCACGGCATCCCTTCAGATGTGGTGGTCTCCGATCGGGGGCCCCAGTTCACCTCAGCATTCTGGAGGGAGTTCTGCCGTCTTCTGGGGGCGTCCACCAGCCTGTCCTCCGGGTATCACCCCAATCCAATGGACAGACTGAAAGGATGAATCAGGAGATGGAGACGGCACTCCGCTGTATGGCTATCGACCAATCCTGCCTCCTGGTCATCGCAGCTCTTGTGGGTGGAGTTCGCCCACAACACCCTTCAGAGTTCCGCCACTGGGCTCTCCCCCTTCCAGTGTGCCTATGGTTACCAGCCTCCTCTGTTTCCTGCCCAGAGAGGGGGACGGCCTACCCCTCGGTGGAGGACTTCGTCCGCCGCTGCCGCCAGACCTGGGACCCGGGCCAGGGCCACGCTGTTGGGGGCCGTGGGGGGGCTACACCTCGGCGGGCTAATCGGCGCCGTTCCCAGGCACCTCCCTACCGGGTGGGCCAGCAGGTTTTGCTGGCTACCAGGGATCTTCCGCTGAGGGTGGACTCCCGGGGGGGGGGCTCCCAAGTTCATCGGTCCATTCCCTGTTGAGAAGGTCATCAACCCGTGGCAGTCCGTTTGAAGCTTCCTCGTGCCATGAGAATCCATCCCACATTCCACGTCTCCAAGATCAAGCCGGTCCGGGAGAGTCCCTTGCAGCCCAGCCTCTCAGCCGCCTCCTCCGCCTCGGATCATCGACGGGGCCCCGGCTTATACGGTCCGTCGGCTCCTTCGGTCCAGGCGCCGCGGCAGAGGCCTCCAGTACCTTGTCGATTGGGGGGTACGGTCCGGAGGAGCGATCCTGGGTCCCGGCTCGGCAGGTTCTGGACCGCCAGCTCATCATGGATTTCCATCGGGGGGGTTTTGAGGACCAGCCGTCCCGTGCAGTTCCTGGCCGTGGGTCTTCCGTTCCTGCCCGTTCTCCGTCTCCTGCTCCTGGGGGGGGGGGGTTGGGGTCCTGCTCCAGGGGTTCCTTGCCGCCGCCGGTGGGGGATCCTCCTTCTGATGACGGCGACGACGACGACTACGACGACGTCGACGAGATGGTTTCTGGGAGGGGTCCGAGGAGTTCTGACCCTCCTTCCGGGCCCCTCCGCCCACCCGGCTTCTGTGACTTTGGGTTTGGGACGTCATGGGCCGTCCCTTGGGGGGGGGGTTCTGTCATGATTCCTGCATTCTCCTCCTCCCCTTCACTGCCAGTACTTTTCCATTCACCTCACTCTGACCTGCTCTTTCTGCTGGCCCACGCCCACTGCTGCAGTCTGCTCTCCCCCACAGCTGCAGCTCATCATCAATCAGTCCAGTACTTAAGACTCTCGCACACGTTCATTCACTGCCAGATTGTTCCTCTGCCATGCATGACTTTCCAGCGTTCTTTTGCCAGATTTCCTGTTGCCGACTCTCAGTTTGTTCCCGACCAACCCTCCGTGCCTGCCACCCGGTGTACCTACCTGCCTTCTGTCCCTGACCACGTGCTTCGCTTCGGCGTTCCGCATCTCTGACGGCTTCACTGGCAAAGACCTCCCCGCTCGACCACGACGATCCTTCAGCCTGCTCCTCGACGGTACCGTTGCATCCTCGGGACTGTTTCCTCGGCTACGGATCCCCTGCCTGTTCCCGACCACGACCCAGCGTTTTCCCCGACGACGTTTCCACACGTGTTGTCGGTTCCTCGAGCTACGGGGTTTCCTACTCTCCAGCCACAGTGAGTTCCAGCTTCGTGTCTTCATCTCGTGGGATTACCAGAGACATTAACTGGGTAATTCACCCGAAGAACGGACAGAACATTTGTGAGCTGATCTTTAATTGTGTTGGCGATAATAAAGCTTATTACCAACTGACTTTGAGTGTTGGCGTACTGCTTCTGGGTTCATACACACCCCGTTTCAGTGAGTGTGGAGTGTGAGTGTGAATGTGAGAGTGAGTGTGAGTGTGAGTGTGAGTGTGAATGTGTACGTCCGTGTGGTTCCACCTGAACTAGAGTCCACAGAGGCTCAGTTTATGTTTGACCTGCAGGTTAACGTCTGTCATCGTATGGAGGTTACTGTTTACTCATTTTCTCTGACACAAAAAAAACACATCATGTCCGATGTATAGAAAATATGCAAGAATACTTTTGATTATTATTAACACCACTAACACAAAAAGGCCAATGTTTTTTTTTATTTTTACAAAAACTAAATAGATATAAAAGACAAAACTATAAATGGTGTGAAATATCTGTTGGGAGCAACCGACGCTGGGATGTCAGCAAACACTCTGTTGGTTAATGATGATTACGATTAGGGGCGCCTGGTGACTCAGTGGATATAGCAGCGTCCCGTGTGCAGAGCCTGTGACTCGCCACAACAGCCGCAGGTTCGAATCCAGCCTCGGCCCTTTGCTGCATGTCTCCCCCTCTCGCTCCCCCTTTCACGCTTACACTGTGCTGTCAATTAAAGGCAATAAAAGCTCAAAAAATAATCTTTAAAAAAAGATGTCGTACGATTAGAGGAAAAAGGCAGAGGGTGGAGAAAAAACAAACATCACACTCAGACGGGACGAGAACACCTGACTCCTACATGAAAGTCCAGGGTTTGTTGGATCCATCCACCGCTCTGCCTGCCTGCACTATCGGCGCCCGTTCCCTTCATGTTACATCATCATGATGGCGACGGCAGCACATGTAGATGCAGCAGCCTGTAGCTCCTCAAATCCTTGCTTCTTTTTTGCTCTATTTTTCTATTTTTTCGACATCATGACCCCTTCTGATGAAGCACGACTTTTCTTTGACAGAGAAGCACTTAACAACATCGAGAACAGTTGTGTGGGGTTTGGACTGAATGCAGCAGACCACGAGAGGATCCCCAAAAATGGCATACACCGAGCGGGCAGTCAGACCAAAGGGGAGAAACGAAACCAAAAGCGCCGGACAAAGAGAGGGAGGAGAGCCAGCATCAGGGCGAGGCTGACCCGACTGACCAAGAGCTGTTTCTCTACCAAACCTTCTCCTGACTAATGTCCGCTCGAAGGAGAATAAAGTGATGAGATGTGATTGAGGGCTCACTCAACAACGAATCAGACACTGCTCTCCACACAGACATGTTAACCCCTAACATCCTGAATCAAGCTGCTGCACTGGTTGGACGGACCTTGTTGGGAACCATAAGGACATAAGGCTCTGATGCAAATTTAAAAAATGCTCTGCAGGAGTTGAATGATGTCATCAGCAGCAACATGCTCAAAGAAACTGGATGGACTCTTCATAGTAGCTGCTGATTTTAATCAACTCATTCTTCAACTCCAAAGATGCAGCAGATCAGGGACAAAAGTAATTTCATTTTTTAACTTTTAAACTTTGTGTTTGTTTGGCTGTCCTGGTGAAGTTCAGAGGTCAGAGGTCACTGTGGGCGTCAGTGTGCCGCTGCGGTCGTGCGGCGTTTCCAGGCCTCGGGCTGCAGGTTGATCAGTAACTGGAGCGGTTTAAAGTCTGCTCTGATAAATAATCCTGCTTACAGGGTCAGTTTGGACTTTGGACCGCTCAGGCTCTGCGTCTGCGTCTCAGCCCTCTGAGCCGAGTGTTATATAAAGTCTGTATGAAGGATGTGTGGAATAAACTTCGCTCAATGGCTCTTTTATTTTCTTATGTAAGCTGCGCTCAGCTCGCAGCGCCGGCAGGAGGAAGGAGAGAGAGGAGGCAGGTGATTGGCTGCGAGCGGCGTCTGCACATTAATATGTATGAGGACAGCAGGAGGACAGAGATGTTCTCACAGCATCCTGATGAGATCATCAGGTCCCACACACACAGGAACATCACATTAAAAAAACCCTCATGTTTCGGTCAGAAAAGTTCAGACAGGAAGGTAAATAAGAAAAAGAGTTTCTATCAGGTTCAGGTTCCTTTATTTGTACCCAGACACCATAAAAACATGACAGACAGATAAAAAGATACAAGATAAAGAATAAAAAGATAAAATATAAAAAAAGAGAAAACTATTAAAGCATCTAATAAATACCAATAAAAACACTAATTCAATACCTTTTTCTGAAATCACATCTACTTTATTTAAGTTTATTTAACAGAATGTCGGTTTCTCTCCTGCAGACGTTCTTCTTCTTTCAGCCTTTTTTTGGCGTCATCCCTCCAGTCTTGATCATGTGTCAGTCTTTTCACTACACCTGTCCTTATATGGTGTTTAGGGGGTGTTACCTGTGCTGACAGGTGACTGATGATCTGTGGGATTCATCGCTGAGCTCTCACCTGCTCAGAGCAGATCTGATGGTTCAGAGCATTTGCTGCATCTGGAGTCGACTTCTCTGATATTTTCTCTTAGCAGAAAATTAAGAGAAAATCAGAGAGAAATTTAAGAGAAAGTTGCTGCATGAGGTCCAATAACTATTAACTGTTTCCTGTTTGCTGTGGTGCAGTGTAGGTGTCATTAATTGTATTTGATGTTTGAGTTTTACTGTAAGCAGCTGCTCCACATCCTGTGAGCAGTGACGGAGCTGATGACCGGAGACGTTCACAGGAACGCCTCCGAATCCTCCGTCTGCGTTCTGGAAACACAAACTGAGAGGACTGAGCCGCGGCCCCCGCACCTTTTTTCTCTGAGGGCAGCAGGTTTGTTTCCATGCTTTGCAGGCGGAACGCTGTGTATTTACACTGTGCAACAAACAAGGTGATGAGCATTCGTTCTGAACGCTGCCCATTTTTATCAGAGCACCGAGAGTTGAAAATGTTCACCTTTGGAGAAAAACGCTGCACTCCACATTATGCATGTTTGCATCACATATTTGCACAAAACTTAAGAGACATTTTCAAAATTTCAATAAAACTCAACATGGAGCTGACTGTGTTTCCACTGAGTGATGTCATGTGACTTCTCCTCTGGTGATAACATCCCAGTAACCATGGCGACGGATGTCCAAAACAATAGCAGCTTTATCTCTATTGCAGCAGCTTTATAAAGTCGATCTAATATTAATTTCTTTGTCTGGTATCAGAGTGAAGAAGATCTCAGTCTCTTCCTCCGTCCTCACATACAGGACGTTATATGTACTTTATATTATTTTATATTTATTTATTATAATGTATATATACTTTCAATTTGCACAATTTGAGGGTTAATAGAAACTTCCCATATTAATTCACAGTGGACCATGAAGACAAACTGTCAGTCTGAAATAAACAGGTGCTGAACAACAACAAGAGAGGAGGAGAAATCTTTTAACTCTGTGTGTGTGTGTGTGTGTGTGTGTGTGTGTGTGTGTGTGTATATAAATTCAGTGTTTGTTTTCATGTTGTAAGCAGTTCTAACTGGTTTGTCGGACTAATGTCGTCCCTGTCACTCCTCTTCAGGATGTCGCTTGCTTGATAAAACATTCGCTCTATTTTGGCGAAGCTTTGTTCACCTCCAGACTATTTTCAGAGCTGCTGCCGAGGCTCCGTCGGGACTCGATCAGCTCCCTGAATGTTGTTGTTGGCTCCTCGTTCATCTGGAGAATTTTAGGCGCTTGCCCGCTGTGTGTTGAGACGAGGCGTCACGCAGGGTTTACCGGAGATCAGACAGAACCGTCGGACTCTGACTGAACTGGATTCAGGGATCTGGACTCGATCGAATCAGAGTGAAAACTGTGTGAAATAATTAGAGGTCATCGCAGTCGTCTGTGGCTGTTACACCGATTTTCGATATTTTTCGTAAAAACAGAACAACTCTCAGGAGAATCTGCTTTTCATTTTTACTGCAGAATTGACTGAAAATCATCTCATAAAATATGATTTCACATTGTTTTAATATGATCTATTTCCTGCCGAGTTTCCTGCGACTGTCCTCAGACGAGCTGCTGTGGCCTGACTCGACCCGCTCGCCTCTGAACACCGACGATGACAACAACACAACCTGTTTTTTTTTTGTTACAAACTCCTGGAGCCCAAAATGACCCGGCGTGAACCACAGCGGCCCCGCCGGCTCCTCCACGCTGTATACATCTGACATAAATACACCGAGCCGCTTTAAATAGACTGCAGCCATTCAGAGTAAACACTGCCAACAACACGCAGCAGACTCACTGACTCTCTCTCACACACACACACACACACACACACACACACACACACACACACACACACTCTGTCTCTCTGTGCTGCTGCAATATTTTTACATGTTTTCCAAGAAAAAAAACTGTCGAGTCAGTCAAAGCTAAAAGTGCTGCGGCAGTTTTGTATTTAAAGCATTCACTGTTTGTTCTTCTGTTGGTGGATTCAGTCCTGCAGCAGGTCGAGTCAGGTGACCACACACACTTTATAATGTAATAATAATAATAATAATAATAATAATAATAATAATAATAATAATAACTTTATTCATATAGCACCTTTAAACACAGAGATACAAAGAGCTTTGACAAACAAAGCAAAGCAGAAATGGGACACTGAGACGACGATACAAGACTGGAAACAGTCCAGCTGAACGCGAGCGAGAAGAAACGAGAACAAAGTTTGGATCAAATTAAAACCTGAGGACGAATGATGCTAAAGATGCAGGACGCATCATGCAAATATATAACAATACAAAGAAATAAACCAAAAACAACGACAACAACAGAAACAAGAGAAGCCACAAATAAAAGGAAGTAAAATCATTAAAAAAAATCTAAAAGAATTAAAAATACAACATCACATAAAAGCAAGTCCATAAAAGTCGGTTTTAGATGTGATTTTAAGGAGTTATTGATTGTTATTGATTGTGCAGCCTGATCGCGTCGGGCAGGTCGTTCCAAAGCCGAGGGCTGCTGACGGCGAAAGCACGGTCACCTTTAGTTTTAAGCCTCGACACAAACTATTTTCAGAGTATTTTTGTGTCAACATTCAGCAAAAAAATACAAATAGATATGTCCTTATTCTTATTGTCCGTACCTGCCTACAGATATCAGAGAAGCTGCCTCACAAAATATTTTTAAAAGTATTTAAATTTAAATAATGTCAGTGGGTTTAGTTTGATTTATTTTTTCCATCTTATGTTGTGCATTCAAGTTTATCCTTATCTTATCTTACTTTTACTCGTATTTTCAGGTGGGTTTTATCCGTGTGAACATGCATTCTGTGCTGTCTACTCTGATCGTATTTTATTTTTATATGTGGGTTTTATTATGTCTTTTGGTGCATGTAATTTCTTTTTTTCTGTGAAGCACTTTGGGCTGCTTTTCTGTATGAAAGCTCTGGAAAAAGATTTTTAATCTTGAGGTTTTTTTAAGTAAAGGTTAAATAAATAAGAAGAAATAAAAATTATGTCATTTTGCAGCTGCATGTGTTTCAGGTTGTGTTAACCCTTTTACATCCTGTTGTTCAGTTTATTTTACAGCAGCATTTCCCGAAGCGCTCCTCGAGGACCTTCTGTCCAGCTGATTCAAATGATCGACTCGTTGTGATTTCCTGAAGCTGCTCGATAACGAGTCGATCGTTTGAGTCCGGAGGAGCAGTTTGTTATTTCCTCGGTGAAATTATCACTCCATGAGTTCAGTTTTGATACAGAAAATGGGCGTAAGAATCCAGTTTGATTTGGTCATTTTTTTGTCGTCTGTTTGTCTGAGACTCACGTTAAACTGCTGACGCTGAAACATGGAAACATCTGCATGCTTTCACTTCTGGTTTTCACCATCTGTCAGGGTCTGAGCCGCACGGCATTCTGGGATGTGCACCAACATTTGCAAGTCAGCGAAAACACGCTGGTGAGCAACGCTTTCTATTAATGTGACTGTGGGCTCATCGGTGTTCATGTCAGGCGAACACGATGTCTGATCACAGCTCGCATGTTAACACATGACGTGTCCCCGACCACCCCCGCCATCCAATCAGAGAGCAGGATCGCCTGTATGTCCTCTGTCAGGTTTGACCTCGATGTTTTTAATACGTGATAGTTGTTTGTCTTTATGCATATATTTTCAAAAACTGTGTGTCTGTCCATGCATCTGTGTGCAACGTTTCTGCAAAGTGAGGACACTTTTGTGACAATATTTTTCCAAGGTGAGGACATTTATGAAAAGTTGGATTATTTCTAAGAAGTGTGGACATTTGTGCAAATTGAGGATATTTTGAACATTTATTTCCAACAATGCACACAAATGTCTTCACTGCAGAAATGTCCTATGTGCAAAGTGCAGATCATTTCTGACAAGAGTAGACATTTATGCAAAGTGAGAACTTTTTTGCAGAGTTGGGACATTTGTGCAAAATAAAGACATCTGTGCAAAGTGAAGACATCTACGCAAAGTGGACATTGTTATGAAGTGAGGACATCTGTGCAAAGGATTCCAGCCTCTAAGAACTAAAGAAAGCTCAACGGAGACCGCAACATGTGAAGGACACCAGAGACGGTTGTAACAGAGTAAAAACACAAAACTTTATTGTTGTCGCACGCAACAAAAGTGATGGCATTTTTCCAAAGTGAGGACATTTATGAAAAGCTCATTTCTAAGAAGTGTGGACGTTTGTACAAAGAGAGGACGTTTTTGGAAAGTGAGGACATTGGTGCAAATTGAGCATATTTTAAAAACTGGTTTCCAAAAATGCACACAAATGGCCTCACTGCACAGATGTCCTGTATGTGCAGATATTTGGGGTGGACATATGAGAATGTGGACATATGAGAAACACTGCAAAGACTCTTTTTTTAAAAAAATTAAGACATTTTGCCAAAGTGGGGACATTTGTTTTAAAAAGTGAGGACCTTTTTGAGGTGGAGACAGAGTCAGGAGGACTTCAGTGTGCCGTGTGAGCATTTTCAGTTCGTACGACTCTTCAGTTAAAAAGCTGTGAGTGTGTTTTTCCTCAACTTTGCCTCACAGGGAGACTCAGGTCATCAAACTTTTCATCGTCCCCACTCTGTCTCTCTCTGGATCCTTTCATCACTCCCACCTTATAAAAACAGCCTGTTATCAGACAACATCTGTCCCCCGTGATAACACACACACACACACACACACACACACACTGCTGTACATTCCTCAGCTTGTTGGCTGTCAGCCTGATAACTTTGTTATATTAAAACACACTACATTATATTTACACTTAAAAACTTACACACACACACACACACTTGCACACGTATGCAAACACACACACACACACACAGATTGAACACACACAAATACAAGTACCCACGTCAAAACACACACCACAGGTGATAAAATATAAAGATAAGTGTTACATTTACACTTAATTTGTCAGTTAGATGAACGCACACACACACACACACTTCCCTCTACAGAGCGCTGAGGTATAAACATACAAAGACGACTAAAGCACGAATATTTGTATGTGTGTATTTGTACCTCCATCAGTGTAAAGGTGGATTTAGTATTTGGTGCATGTAAGTGTCTGCTGATCAGAGTCACGGTGCAGTAAATCTGTTAAATGCAGGAGGGTGAGTCCGCCACTGTTGTAGTCCACCTACTCGTGCGTGGCTATTAACTGAGACCGTAATGCACGTGTGCAAAGTCCCCGTCGTCAGAGGAAACTCCGTATTGTCAGTTTACATCACAATGAAAATGTTCTCAAAAGTTTGCACTCTGGAAACTGTTTTCAAATCTCTCCGTTTTCAGGCGCACGAAGCGGCAGTTTTGTGTAAATGAAGAGCCGGAACGTAACTAAAGGCTGCCGTTTTATCCTGAAATCGTTTCCGTATAAACGCGGCCTAAAATCTGCAGCCGGTCCTCACAAAGACAGAAATCCAAGAGCTCATGCACCATTTGTCCCAACACACACACACACACACACACACAGTTGACTGTTAACATGATACATCTGATGTTAAAATATGTCCATTTACTCTGCAGTCACATACACACACACACACACACACACACACACGGCTGTTCTGTTCGGCCTCAGATCTCCATCATAGTTTCTGTGGTTCACTGAGAGTTTAGTTCTGGAGGTAAAAACTCTTCACCTCCCTCCTTCTCTCCTTCACCTCCTCCTCTCTTTAAGCTGTTTCTCCTCCTGCTCTCCGTCAGGCTCCATCGATCATCCATCAGTGCTTTAACCCCTTACAGCCCGCGTTAACATCAGATCTTACATCTTTCTAACAAAAATGTGGAAATGAGGCAACGAGCAACTCTGGAAGAAAACAGCAAAACCTCTCAAGAAAAATAACCTAAAAAAGTTATGAGGAAATGTATTAAAATACTCGGAAAAATTTTTCAGAAAGCCATATTTATAGTAGATAGGTTTTAAAATGTGTTTAGGTCATTTCCCTGTTTATTCGCATGTTTGTTTGTATGTCTGTTTCGTTTTTAATGTTTTCTTTCTTTCTTTCTTTCTTTCTTTCTTTCTTCAGGCTGCTTTCAGGAAAAATTCTTGTAAACTTTGTTAATTTCCGGCTTATTTTTTGGCCATTTCTAATGAAGTTGCTTGTTGCTTTCTGCATATGTTCTAGGAATCAGGCCAAACTGCTCAGGTCTTAAAGGGTTAAACACCTCGACAGTGTGTTTGTTTGGAGGAGTTTTGTCACACACTCATACACACACACACACACACACACACAAACACACACAGTGTGTTTCATTAGTGTAAAAATACAGCATGATAATAAGACAGAGTCATTCTGTTTGTAAAGTATTTGTACTTTTGATGCTTAGAAGACATTGTTTAAAGAGTATTTGTACTTTTGATACTTAAAAGACATTGTTTAAAGAGTATTTGTACTTTTGATACTTAGAAGTCATTGTTTAAAGAGTATTTGTACTTTTAATACTTCATTGTGTTTATGATTCTCCTGCACTTTTCCAAAGTAATATTTTGAAAGCCTGACTTGAACTTGTAAGGGAGTATTTCGACACTGTGGTACTTTTATTTAAGGTCCAGAGTGTCAGATTGAGGAGGATTTAGTGGCGTCTTGCGGTGAGGATTACAGATTAAAACCAGCTGAAACTTCTCCTGGTTTGAATTCCTTCAGTGTAGATTGTTCAGGAGGATTCGAACCAGGAGCTGAATCATCCACAGAGGTCTCTTCCAGATTTAAAACGTTCTCATCACTGATGTCACGTGGTTACCGGCTGCGTTATTAGTTATAAACGAGGACTTCTGCAGGTGAAGCATCAAAAAAAGTCAAAGGTAAGAATGAAGCAGAAGATCTGCACTCTGTATTTAAAGCTCACAATATTTTGTCTCTTGCAGCGTTTCGATCAGAGAAATGCCTGACGAAGATCTCTGATCCAAACTTTGCAAGATTAAATTTATTGGGAGCGTTAAATTCAGTGTGTGAATCTTTTGCTTGGTTCTTACGGGCGGCGTTGTCACCTGACGCTGTCTGTCAGCGTTTCATGCATATGTGACCGTTTCTGTCCCGACGTATTCTCAAGTGATGCCGCCCACGCGTGTTGTTTGTGAACGCGCCCCGTGCCGCCCACCAGCATATAAAAACAACGCCACCGTTTCTGTCCCGGCATACCGTCCAGCTGCGTTCCAGTTTAAGCATCACGCTTGTACACTGAAAGGCCCGACAGTGTGGCGCTATTTGACGAGTTCAGAGAACCTGCTGGAAAAAAACTTAAAAAAATATGTTTTGCGCTTAAAAAAATTCAGTGTTTTTCTGCTCGTTTTGGAGCGACTGCTGACGGCGGTGTGTGTGTGACATGAAAACATCAATGCTCTTTTCTGTCCGCGGGGTTTGGTTTGTCCGTCCTGCAGCATGGCAATCTCCGTCGACGAGGAGCTGAGAGGATTTACGGCTCCAAACAAACACACAACTGTTCCGATTTTCAGCTGATTAGACACCAAAGATTCACTTTCTGACAATATATCTGCCCGAAATCCTGCACACTGGAGCTTCGTGTAAAGAATGGGTATTTCTTTTGTGGCCGAGAGGTGGAAATATTCTGTAAACCTGCACACACACACACACACATGCACCACCTCACCGGTTTTCTCGGCTCTGAGAAAGTTTTTGCAAACACCCTGTTGAAGCTGAGAAATATAAATATTGTTTGGCTGCAGGGGATTTCTGCTGCTCTGCTGAAACAGAGCAAACTGACAGCTCTTCTGCATTCATCTGTGTTTGTAATTTGCATTTTGTGAATTGCGTGGTGTTTGTTTTTGGGCTTAGAGCAGCAGGTGACTCACAGAGAGCTGACAGCCTTGTGAGGTTGCTAACAGAGCCCCGCGTTCAGCTGATTTCTCTCGCTCTGACAACAGGCTGCAGATGAGAAACGTCTGTGTGTGTCTGTTGACGGACGTTGTTGTAGAAACCGGAGTCGGAGCGAGGTACGGCGCTGACGTTCGTGTCAGCTGATTCAGCAGGAATCAGTTTTTCAAATGTTATTGATCTCTGCGGGTCAGAAAACGGCGATGAGGAAAAGTGCGAGGCGTGACGTCGGCGGCGTCTCTTCAGACCTGCAGAGCCTTTCTGCTGACGAACACCAGAGTCGCAGTGATTTCACCTTCGTCTCTTATGTAAGAGCGAGATCATGAGTGAGAGCGACCCCGGAGAGCCGCTATCTGCTCGGGTAAATTGTGAGGAATGCTGACTGTGTGTTTGATGGCAGAGCTCCCAGAAAGTCCCACCGAGGGCCGAAACACAAAGCAAACACACCTACAGAGCCTCGGCCTCGGCACCAACATTAACCCCGTGTTCACGCTCATTCACAGAGCAGCTCTCTCTGTCGTCCGTCTCTCAGTTACAGACTCGGATCTGCAGAGTTACGTGTTTCTCCACAGCTGGCTTTCGTCGTCTTTGAGGCCTGGTCGCTTGATGAAGTTCTTCATACATCCAAAATCATCCGTTTATTCGGGGCCAGGTCGCGGGGTACTCAAAGTTTTCCAGCTGCCTCTGTGGGATCCTGAGGCGTTCCCTCGATGAACACTCCCCGGTCACTTTATGAGGTTCACCTGTTCACCTGCTCGACAGCGCAAATCAGCCAATCACACGGCAGCGACTCAGTCCATTTAGGCATGTCAGCATGGTCGAGACGATCTGCTGAAGTTTAAACCGAACATCAGAATGGGAGGAAAGGTAATGAAAGATTTTCACTTACAATCATCTCAATCGTAGAGTCTACAGAGAATGATCCGAAAAATAGAAACTGTCCAGTGAGCGGCATAAACACAAGATTCTGATTTGCTGAATCACATCTCATCACTTTATTCTCCTGCGAGCCGACATTAGCCAGAGGAAGGCTGGTAGAGGAGCAGCTCTCGCTCAGTCGGGTCAGCCACGCCCTGATGCTGGCTCTCCTCCCTCTCTTTTTCCGGCGCTTTCGGTTTCCTTTCCCCCCCAGCAGAGGTGGTTAGGATTAGGGGAAGGAGGCACATGGACAAAAAAACATCACATTCAGACGGGAAGCAAACACCGCCCCTCCCGCCCCCCTACAGGGACCCTCATGCTCCTTATATTACATCATTACCACCAGCGTTTAAACCGGACGCCGTCTGCGTATCATGCTGCTGCAGCAGGTGGCGTCTGAGGAAACATGAAAGTTTAACACGTTCTCATCCCAGCTCGTCACATGGTGCCGCCCCGTCAGTCAGTTTACTCCTGATGTTTAAGGAATCCTTCCACGTCAGCTGTTCACGTCAACAAATGCACGTGGTGGGATGAAGCAGCATGTCCTTATGTTTACAAACCAGCTCATGGTGCCCAGCGCGGACCGTCGTGTTGGTTAGGATTAGACTAAAGAGGCACACGGTGAGGTGTGAAAAAAAACACACATTCAAACGGGAAGTGAACTCCAGACGTTCGCCGTTCAGCCCGTTATCACTCTGAACTCGTCAAATACGTCCGCTCTGTCAGTGCTCTCAGCGCACGAGCCAAAAGCCACTTTCCTCCACATCCAACCAGAACATGGCTGAACATGGTGGAGCACACACACACACACACACACACACACACACACACACACACATACAATTGCACATTCTTGTCTTTAATTACAGACACACACACACTAACATGTAGATGCACACACATTTTTTGTGAATGCATGCACAGATGTACATGCAGTCACATGTCATTATACAGGCATACATATAATTACCTCATACACGTTTGTACATGCAGACACACACACACACACACACACACACACACACGCACGGGCCTGTACATGTCATTATCAACACACCTGCTTGCACACACACTGCAGAGTCAGTCATTGGTTTAAGGTTGTGGTTATGTATGCTGGACACACACACACACACACACACACACACACAGTGGTGTGGGCGTGCGAGGAACACGTCCAGAGCGAGCAGCGATCCCACACTCCGCTCCAAGTCAAACAGTGACTCTGGTTTCAGTGGAGCCTCAAACAGAAACCGGCTCAACTATTTTTACAGACCAATATTTTTAGCTTCCTGCAGCAGCAGCCACTCCGGCCACACAGCGACTGTGAGAGCTGCATCTCCAGTAAATACAGAGAACAATACGTCCGCGGCCGCTCGGCCGGACCGACCGGTCTGCGGCTCCACGCCGGCGGCTGATGACAGGCCGCAACTGCACAGATTATTGGAATTCTGGGAGATTACCAGACGGCGGGGGGGTCGTTTCAAACTCTGTTAGTGCTGCAAATGATAGGCTGTCACTGGCCAACGCATGGAGCCACGGCTCAACCAGAGGCCCCCAGGGGCCCGACTGGGGGCCAGCAGTTACACACAACCTCCTGAGGGCCAGACAGAGCTGCTGCAGGAGCCAGGACCCGTTTACGCTCACTGCGGGGACCCTGACACACACAAAAAGTCATTGTGCGGCTGAGCTGGCTCTGCAGCTGAGTTACATACATGTATGTTATTTAGAGAGGGCTCTTTAAAGTTTCCAAACGAACCACACAAAACTAAAGTTTAAAAAAAAAGATCATAAAATAGAATACACAATAAAATTAAAAAAAGATTAAAGTTCACATAACAGACGTTTTGTTCGCACTTTAAACTCATCATGAACTGAACAGAACAACAGCAGAAATAAATGCTGACATTTCAACCGCGTCTACCTCGCGCTGCTACGTTATTACCATACGATCAAACTTTACTGCTGTTAACGTGTCCTCGTGTTTAGGCACAGAAATCACTCCGTTATGGCTTAACCCTTTGATACCTGGATCAACATCACTGTTCTGGAGCTGCTTTTAGATGCATTTCACAAGTTTTTTTAATTTAAGAAAACTTTGAAACCAGAACAATTTGGTTCAATTTCTTAAAAAAAACCCACAATGAGCATTTTGGTAAGACAGGTTCCACAAAGTGAAAGAAATGTGTTAATTTAGAAAACGTAATATTGACGTGTGAACAGCAGTTTGTTCTCAGATGAGGTGAGTCCCCAAAATGTGACAGCAGGTCAGTGATAGATACGACGGAGTGTTTTTAGAGAGTTTTTTCAGAGGACTTCCTGCAGAGATGTTTGAGTGACTCCAAACTCTGAACATCATGAGACCGAGTTCACGCAGAGCCAGCTGCTCCTCCTCCTCCTCCTCCTCCTCCTCACAGCACACATCAGCCTTATTCTTCTTCTTCCTGCGTGGGCCGATGACATGTTAACATGTTTTTACAAACTGAATGAATGAAGAACAGTCAGACGGGCTCACCGACACTCAGAGACAGAAAGCATTATGCATTATTTGCTGCAAAAATAATTTGTAAGATTAGAAACTCTCTCATCCTCTGATGAGCCTTAAACTGAGCGTTCTCTCAGTGAAAGAAGTATTCATCAGATATGTTTATACATAAATGCACGTTTTACTGTGCCATCGTCCCTTTAGCCGTTTCTTTATATTTAATTCAGACTTTCTGTTTAAGAAAACCAAACCTGGCCAATATTCCCTCAGATATCATCGCAGTGTCCAGATCACTCATGGAAAAATATAAAAATAAATTATCATTACATTTAATTTGTGAAATTGAATTGTCTAATTGACTGTCTTTTTGTGTGAAGCACTCGGTGCATGTCATTTTTTTCTTGTAAAGCATGTTGGGCTGCGTTTCTTGTATCAAATGTGCTATACAAATGAAGTTGTTCATTATTATCATTATTATTATGTATTTGTATTTGTTCTGTGTGTTTCTTGGTTTTTATTGCATTCATGTTTAATGAGTGTTTACTTTTTCTGCTCTTTGTTGTCATTTTCCTCTTTTTGTATTTTTCTGTAAAATGTGAAGTAAGGATTTTTCTTTGTTTTTTTGTTTTTTTTAATTAATCTGGATTTTAAGCAGTTTTTCATTGTGTTTAAATAAACTAAATTAAAATAAGGGTCCACTAAGAAATCCTATAAAAGAGCTGCTGCTGAATGTGATTGTTTTTACGTTTTCTTAGTGTCGTAGTAATCCAGCGAGAGTCATTCAGCTCACTGTCAACACACACTTTGACTAATTGTAGTAATTTTATTCAAATGAAGTAAATCCACACAGTGTTTTAGGTTCCCAGTGGAGGTTTGAGTGTACTGGCACTTTGGATGGGTTTTTCTGTGAGTGGGTCCTGGTTTTGTTTCTACATTCCTGCTGGTGGTTTCACATTATTCCACTGATGTACGGGAGGCGGCAGAGGGCCAAAACACACAGCGCTGCGCCAACATCAGCAGCAGAGCAGGAGACTGTCAGAGAGGAAACCACGCTGCTTCAACACCGTCAGATAACTGCGATCTGCTCATCACGCTTTTTACACTTTCAGGATCCAAACTTTTTAATCTGGAGAGAAACACCGAATGTCAACTTTGGTTTGTGTCCAAAAAAACTCCACATGAGAACTCTGAAGTGGAGCAGTGATGCTTTTCATGATGCTGGATGTTCATTCTGTTCAGACGCCCAAAGTTTCAGGTCAACATATGTGAGAAGTAAAAACCTCTAAAAGGCTTCAGATCAAACAGAATCCAACGAGACCAAATGATTTTTTTAACTCTTTAAAAACTGAGCAAACTGGTTTGATTTCTTGGCAATAAGCAACTGAGCAAGAACTGGCCCAAAAACAAGGAGGAAATTAGCTTATAAAAAGAAAATTACCCAGAAAAAAAAAGAAGAAAGTAAAAGTAAGAAAAGTAAAAGAAACAAAGAAATAAAAACAACAAAACAAACAAACAAAAAGGCTCCATGAACAATCCTAAAAATGTCAAATAAATAAATAAATAAACAAAAATCTTCTGGACATTTTCCTCCTAAAATTTTTAAATTTTCCTTAAAAAAAAATCATTTTCTTTTACTGATTTCTTGCAGTTTGACAGAAATGTAGTGCCATGTCGCTTTTTGTCTTTTTGTTTAGGTTTTAAGGGTTAACGCGCTTATGAAAGGCATCTCAACACAATACAAAACGACTGATGACAGTCCGGGTTTCAAGGGGTTAAACACACAGTTTGATCAGCTGCTGCTGCACTTTTTACCAACAAACCGGAGAAGCTTTTTTGGGGATTTCAGCTCCAAACTTCTCTCCTAATAACTCAGATCACCTGCAGCCGCTAATCAAACCTCCTGCACCTCGTTCAGTTAATCACCTGCTGAGACCGATATAAGTGCGTCCAACCCTGTCCTCTGTTTGTCTCAGCTGTCTCATCTGTCCTCCTCAAATCCTCTGCTCTTCTCCTCAGCAGGATGACATCTCAGCGAGCAGTTTTTGGTTCTAAAAATGTTCTGAGAATGTTACAATGCAACCAATGCAATGTTTTTGTTTTTTCTTCCATCTGCACTGAGTAATTACGTCATGCAATCCTAATTTCTCTTCCTGAGCATTTATTCTTTCCTATGTGCAATTACATTTATTTTCACTTCCTACTTAGAATACTATGACACACTGTGTGTGTACTACAGTTTTCTGTGTTTTTCTGTGTTTCTGTCAGGTCACACTGGTATGTGGGACAGTACACACAAGTGTATACAGTCTTTATTCTCACTGTGAATAGTAGTATTTTTACTTTATGTTTCTATCACTCTTTGTGTTTCCCAGTGAGGGCTCAATAAAGTTTTATCTTTTAGTTCCCAGGATGTTCTCATTTAAATTTGGATAACAGTCTCTTTAAACATCAACAAAATGTTGCAAATGTTTGTTTGTTTTTTTTATGATTAGCATATCACATTAAATTACATTTTCAGTTCAGCTCATTTTTCCCCGTTTTCAAAAGAAATCAGACTAACTGGCTCACGTTTCAAAGAGTCAAAAAGCTTGTGAACGGTGTCTGAACGCAGCACAAGAAAACTGGTGTTAAAGGTTTCAAAGGGTTAATAAAGAGCTGGAACCTGCTGATGTTACTGAAGCTTTAATCTTTTATTAGATTTAGATCATTTTTGTGAAATTTGAGGTCAGTAATGATGGATGACTCAAAGGTAATGCAACGCCTTGTACGGCATGAGTGTGTTTACGTGTGCGTGTTTCAAGTAGTGTGGGGGTGTAGGGTGTGTGAGTGTGTGTGTGTCTGAGTGTGTGAGCGTGTGTGTGTGTGTGTGTGTGTGTGTGTGTGTGAGTGTGTGAGTGTGAGTGTGTGAGTGTGTGTGTGTGTGTGTGTGAGTGTGTGGGGGTGTCTTTGGTATGTATGTAAATGAGAGAGGATCCATGTGAGTAAGTCTCGAAAAGACAGACAAAGTGTCCGTCTGTGGCCGCGAGCCAGATCATACATGTTTGTGAGTCACTGTGTGTGTGTGTGTGTGTGTGTGTGTCTGTGTGTGTCTGTGTGTGTGCTCGCATCATACATGTCTCAGTGACTGTCTATGTCAGGAATGTGAGCGTGGTGCAGTGAGGTGTGTTTATGCTCCGCCCACCTCAGGTATGACTAGGTAGGTCATATTTAGAGGATTAAACACACACACACACACACACACAGACACACAACCAGCATGGTGTGTATTCTCCACCTCCAGCTCTGTCATTCAGAGTTATGTGAGGAATGTGTGTGTGTGTGTGTGTGTGTTTTGAAGTGTGGTGAGGAGACGGAGCGCGGCGTTAACGCTGATCGACCAACTCCCCTCATTATCTGTCTGACACTAATCCACAATAATCCACAATAATCCACAATAATCCGGGCTGATACCACCTGATACCTCCATCCATCTAAAGATTTACCCCCAGCGCGACGCACTGCAGCTTCCTCCTCAGGAAGCGTCTGGAACAGATAACCACCGTCACACCGGGAGTTATTAACTGTCGAAGCTCTCGCTGTTTTAACGTCAGAACATGCGGCTTCAGTCAGAGAGACTCATCGGTCGCTTTATGGTCGCATCGTATCAACAACCTGAATGAACCTCATCGATGCGTCACAGATCTGTGGCGGTTTGTAGACTCAGATATCAAAAATCACTTACAGCTCTGGTTTCATTCGCTAAAGAAAAATGACGTCGCTCCACGTTTCAAAGGGTTAAAATGGTACAAAGCTAGCATCACATTATTGCAACAGGAAATGACCACGACCTCTCATGATGTCGCATGACGAGGTGTTGGCGCGTAATGTGTCGAAAGGACATGGTGGCGGCAAGAAAACCACTTGGTTAGGTTTTTAAAAAAGGATTGTTTAGAAAAAATGATGCTTTTTTTTCATTTCTTCTCCGTGAAAGAAAGCGTTTTAGGGGCTGAGCCAATCACATTAGTGGACGGGGGGGACCAGAAGGTCTACAGCTCGTTATCCCGAAAAAAACCACACGTCCTGTTTTTACCAAAAACACACACTTCCTGCAGGTATTTTGTTTGTCACAGCTGTGTTTGAGCTACTGAAATTGTTATTTAGATTTCAGCCACTTATCCTGTTAATGGTGATGTAAATGTGAAGTGTTCCTTTTGTTTAATGTCGTTTGTCTTAACTGTTAAACATGCTGTTATTATCAGGATGACTTTTCACATCAGGCGACGGACTGGCAATGAAAATGAGCTCCCCAGTTAACTCGGGTGCATTTACATTTGTTTAAATGTTGATTAATGGACCCCGTCCCTTTTTTGAAATTTAATAAATTACAAAATGACTGATCTCAGATGTTCTTCACGGACTCCTCCTGTTTTCCAGCTATTTTCGTGCCACTGACATGAATGTTTTAAGCCAAAAAATGATTATTTTCCTGACCATCGCCAGGTGCTCTTTGTGCCTAATAGTAAATATCCACTCAGACATGTTCGATGTTTGTTTGTGTTGTTTGTCCTAACAGACTGAGACACCTGAGCAGCTGACTGCTGTTCTGCACTCTGACAGGTTGTTGTATCGATGTCTATTGTTGTAAACACACACTGTGTCGAGGATGAGTCTGAGTGTGTGTGTGTGTGTGTGTGTTTGTGTGTGTGTGTTATAGACAGACAGACAGACAGGACTCAGGACACACATTTGTCTCTTCATGTCTCAGACTGATATCAGTTCCATCTCTGTTTGTTCAGTGTCGACCTGTTTATCTTTGCTCAAAAGCTGGAAAAAGGTGGAAACTGTTTACATGTTTAAAAACCAAAGTATATTTTGCTAAGAAATGTTGTGGCTCACAGACACGCAAACTAATGTCCAATTTGTTATTTTGATGGGAACTTGTCACTCGACAGCAACTACGTATTTTAAACGCTGCTCAACACTTCTTTTTTTTGATAGTGCAAACCTGGAGAGTTTTGTTAATGTTGCTGACAATGTCATTTTGTTGTCTGTCATATTTGTTTTCAGTCCTCCTCAACGCTGCATTGAGCGCCTCCGTGCACAGCAGCTGCCGTCTGTCAGCAGCAGCTCCTGCAGAGCTGAGAGGACAGCGGCCGGTCAAACTGTCTTCACCAGACTGACTGATGGCAGACATTAACTAAACTGAAATATTTTCATGTCAGCTCCACGAAAAGAAGTCAGCAGTTTTTGTATTTATTGATTCCAGATTTGATTTCCCAGCCCACCATAGCGAGTGAGAAGAATCTGCTGCTCACAGGCAGAAAAGAAGCTGATCAATCAACAAATATTCAGTCAATAAGTTAAATGTAAATGTACATGTACGGCAGGATCTTTGTATGTTTTCAACATCTGTCTGTGCAGATTACACTTACAGAAACTCACACTTGTTGCATAAAAAAAGTCACAGGGGGTCGCCGGGGCATAAAATGAAAACATTACGTTGCTTTTTCATTTTAATCTTTGTCAGAAAGAGGTGAAAAAGTACTTAGATCCCTTATACTTTAGTAAAAGTACAAATACCACAGAATGAAAATACTCCATTACAAGAAAAAAGTTCTGCATTCAGTATTCAACTTAAGTAAAAATACAGAAGTATTGTCAGCAAAATGTAGCTGCAGAGTCAAAAGTGCTCATCATGAACAATATCTCCTTATTATAGAACGAGCATTTTAATGCTGTACTTCATCAATGTGGTGTCAGTTTTATACACTTTGTATACAGTGTAGTAGTGTGGTATATGGAAGCATTAGATAATAGTATTGTTAATTCCAAAAAGCTAAAATTTGCTAGATTATCTGCAAATAAATATAGTGGTATGTCCATTTTTCCCTCAGAGGTGAGGGCCAGAACCATGACGTAGAATAAAATTGTACCTTACTGTTATCTAGTTTGATATTTCATTATGATTTGCTGTGCGTTTGTATTTTAAATATGCTTTACATTTGGTTTTCTGTTTTTGCATGTTTTGTGTCTGCACTCTTCTAACTTTGTATTGCAACTACTGCTCAGTAATGTCCCAAGGATTCATAAAGTTTTATCTGATCTTATCATATCTTGTCTTGTCTTATTGTAATGTACAAGTACATCAAAACTGTTAAAAATGAAGAACAGTACTTCTATGAGCTGAGTGTTTCCAGGTTGAATAAGTCATATTTCTGTCTCTGGCTGTTTATCTGTCTTTCTGTCCCCGCCGTCCTCTGAGAGAAAACAACGATGAAAAAGGAAGAAATTCCGCGATTCCAGATCCCATCTGTCTCTCCGGCTCCAGACTCAACTGTTGTTCTTCTTCTGCTCTTCCAGACAGAAAGAGTTTACAGTTTACTTCCTGGGGTTTGTCTCGGTCAACAAAAGGACGTCCACAGACCGGTGGTGTGTGTGATGAGGACAGGCAGCTTCTCCATCATGTCGTGTTTACACACAGCAGAGGGGAAAACACGGAGACGGAGTTTGGGCCGCTCGTCCTCAGACGGAGGACTCTCTCTCTGCTTGTGTGCAGACGCAGTAAACAATCAGCCCTTCATTCATTCAGTTTCTGCGCAGAGTTAACTCTTTCTGTTGGACTGTTGCTGGTTCCCATCACAAGTTTTCTACTCCCTGTTTCTCAGCATATAAACCCAGGAGATAATAAAAAATATAAATGCAAAGTCAGATGATGTGAAGTCACATTCTGGGTTAATGTGACAGCATTTCACTTTGCATGAGCTCCAGTTTAGTTGCTTTCTCTGATTCAACAGACTCTGTGTGCATGAAACCGTTGTTTCCCATGACATTAAGACACATGGCTGGTTACAACATGCCAACCTGAAGACATCGATGCCTCAGATACCAGCTCGTTCTCATTCTAAAGGCATCAAACAATAGAATGCAGCCAAATAGAACTAGGCAATGGTGTTATTATATGCTGCCAGACTGCACCTGCCAAGGCAGCATAGTTCAAGGACGGGCAGTTTCAGTTGAGAACGCGGCCGTACATCCAGGCAAATCCTGTCACATCTGCAGGTACGCTGCCGGACGACATCAGGTTGAAATGCTGCCGGTAACGATGTAACATAAGGAGCAGGAAGGTCAGAGGAGGCGGATGCATCCAACAAACCCTGGACTTTCATGCAGGAATCCAGTGTTTGCTTCAAGCCAGAATGTGATTTTTTTTTTTTCACCTTACCATGTGCCTCTTTCCTCTAATCCTTACCATCCATGCCAGCATGTGTGTTTGTTCAGGTCCTGGCATTGGTTGGCATGTGCTGTTGTTGTCTAAACATAACCACATGCAGCTTCATCTTACCATGTGCTTGTGATGACGTCATGGTAACAGCGTCCTGGCATGTCAACAGCAGACGCAGAAGGATACCAAGAGCGTAACATGTAGACACAGAAGGATACCGAGAGCGCAACATGTAGACACAGAAGGATACCAAGAGCGTAACATGTAGACACAGAAGGATACCGAGAGCATAATGTGCAGACGCCGAAGTCCACTGGCAAAGTGGCAACATGTGATGATGAGAACATGTTGGGGATGCACTGCTGGCGTGAGCAGCGCTATGTGAACACGGCTCAGCTGTGCCACAACGTTTCTATAGAAATAATTGCTTAATTAGTTAACTCACAGCTATGTATTGTGAAAAAAATGCAGGTCTGTGTCATTGAAAACACAGCAGCTGCACAGCTCCATTGATGAGTGGAGTATCTGCTTTTAATTGTGCCAATACAGAAGATGCAGCTCTGCAGCAGCAGCGGCGCAGCAACAATGCTATCAATGTGAAAACCACACGTGTGAGCTGCAGCTGTTCAGCAAGATATCTGCCCGCTCACACAGAGCGTGAGCTCTCTCAGACTTCATGTAGCTGCATAATGTGTAAAAACACGCATGTTCTGCAGGATTTTCCTAATAAAATTTATTGACTGTATTTAGTTATAATTTAAACTCCCAGACAGATAATGCAAGTTCAGAGACAGATCAGTGACAGAAGATTAATTAACATCCTCCTTTTGATAATCTTCATTTACTGTCGAGGTATAGACTGCTGGTTTGACAAAACAAACAAAGCGAAGGAGTCACTTTGGGCTCTGGCTCATTGTTACAAACATTTCTCACAGTTTTAACTGTTTTTCCAAACCCAACAATCATTCAGTTAATGGAACAATTATCATCAGATAACACAGAGTGAAAATAATCATTAATAGTTTAAATGAGCTCCACCTCGACCGACTCCAACTGTCAGATCCTGCTTTGACATGAATGCGTGACTCAGATCAGCTCATGAGATCAGATATTACAGTATAACTTTAATACTTCATGTTTTACTAATGGTACTGAGTTTTGCAGAAGAAACATTTTAGGACCTGAACTGTAGTCGAGTATTTTCACAGAGTTTTATTGTGGTTTCTCCTCTGTTTGGACGGCGGGTCAGTGTGAGAGTTTGTTCTGGTTCCTCAGAGACGCTCTGACGTCCTCTGAATGTCTCGCTTATCCTGGCTGATGGACGGAGACGTCTCCGTCTTCTTCTCCTCTGTGGGTTGAAACTTGCTTGTTGTTGTGTTGCCTAGCAACAGTCTGAGGCAGGAATCAGGAGGAATCAGTGATAATGAGGGTAAGCCTGAACACACTGCGGGGGTATTTATGTGTGTAATGACGAGGCAATCACACTTAACTTTACTCCTCCACACCCAGCCAATCCAGACGCAGGGCGGTGCCCTAATCCACCAATTATTCACCTGTCTCCCATTAGATCGTCTGCGCACACACATACACACACACACACACACACACACACAGATTGTGTGGTTGATCTTCTTCAATAATCATCACTGAATCATGTCAGTCTGGCTTCAGACCGCTGTGCTTCAGGACGTGTTGTTTACTGTTGATGCTGACATCAGCAGCGTTCAGCACCGACTGTTTACACCTCAACGTGTTTCACACACACACATGACAACAAACTGCACAACTCAAACTCTGTCTCATTAACCAGCTCATTGCCAAATATCAGCGCCTGTTCAATACCATTGAACCACTGAACCGCTCGGTGTCCTCCTGCAGCTGTTGTGGACGCTCTGGGACGATGTGTGGATTTACTGCCATTAAATGCATACAGTCTTTTTTAAAAATCACCTTACATCAGTAAAACACCTCATGACTAGGTCAAACCACCATGGTTTGGCTGAACAGGAAACGAACAGCAGGCTGACAGGTGAAAGTCCAAACCTACCTCCCTGGCAGAGTTTCGCCCGCCTCCTCTCACAGCGACCAACTCAACTCCTGTTTGCAGGATCGTTAAAATGCTCGCTTGCGCCTCAGCTTGTAAACTTTGTCTCCATCGAACATGTTCTCATCTCAGCTCGTCACGTGGTGCCGCTCTCTCAGTGAGTCAGTCACTGTCGTTCTGCGTCAGCTTTTGAGGGTCAGCGTTTTCACCACACAAACACATGGCAACCAACGCGGACCGTCACGATGGTTAGGATTGGACTACAGAGGCACATGGTGAGGTGTAGAAAAAAAACGGAAAACAGGAAATGAACTCCAAACTCCTGCGTGAAAGTCATCTGGGATCAACGGGCACGGGCTGCTTTACCAGTAAGCATTTACTCGTCAGTACTGATCAGCGTCTTTAATCCTGTTTTACGTGCGCTGGGTAAACTGGAAATCCTGGCTGCTCGGGCACAGCTAAAGCAGCGTTGCTTTAACCCCACAGGGGTTGCTGGTTCCATTCCCTCCAGTGTGAGGCAGTAAGATGCAGGTCGGGGAGTTTGGCGGGCGGCCGGTTGGTTCTGGGAGAGTTGGAGGTTTCTAACAGCCTGAATCGGCTGTAATGGAGCAGAAACGTTTCTCTTAATAACTCTGATCTGTTGTCTCATCCATCAGAGTGGACGGGGCTCGCTGCAACAACATGCCTGTTCCCCCTGGGTGGGGGGGGGGTGTGCTGCCGGTTCGTTGCTGATGAGGCCCCAGGGGCCCCCTGGGGCCGGTCGGCCTTGGAGTCCTGCTCACCGTGCTTTATGAAGCGGGACCACCGGCCGAGCCCTGCGGCGCGCTGTTTTCACTAAACATTCCCAGCGGCTCCACGGGGGGGGGGCTGGTGTAGTGGACGGGGGGGGGGGGGGGGGGGGGGGGGGGGTGTAGTGGACGGGGGGGGGGGGGGGGGGGGGGGGGGGGGGGGGGGTGGGAAAAATATCAGAAATTCTGTGGTTGGTGTCGGGCCCTGTGACCAGAGCCGGGCCCCAAACATCTTGTAAGAATAACAGCGGAGGGCCTGGGCGACGCCATGTTTGTGTGTTGGTACATTCCTGGTGTGTGTTTTATTTTTCCTGCACTGTCCCCTCGCTCGCTGTCTTCCCGGGGGCCGGCCGGGTGGGGTGGGGGCACGGATAGCTGTGGTTTGGTTGGCGGTGGCGGCGGTGTGAGGAGGGGGGTGGTGTTTTTGGATGGCGCTGCAGTTTGAATCCCAGCGGGCGGCGATCAGATTCACCATCGAGCCGCTCGGACGTTAAAAGAGTGAGTGTGATGAGTGTGAAGACAAGTCATGTTTTGTTTTCTAATTCCTCTTATTCGCTCGTCCCTCCTCCTCCTCCTCCTCCTCCTCCTCCTCCCCCCTCTTGTTTTTCTAAAGACGCCTCCTCGCCAAGAGCTGAAACAATAGCAAAGCTTTCCAAAGCCTCCCTGGCTTTAAACAATGCCATCAATCACAGAGAGCAGCCGACATGCAAACACACACACACCAGCTCGCCGTTTAACTCTTCACGTGGACGGGACTCGGCGGGGACGGAGACGGAGCGAGTGTTAAAAGACTAACGAGCGCAGAAAGTTTGGGACTGAGTGAAAACATTACAAACTGAGCCTGTAAGTCAGAACTCGGGGTGAATTATCAATGCTGTCAGCATCAATCCCAGTTTGGAGCTCGCCCAAAACTGTTTTTAAAGCTCACAGTCCCCCCGGCTCTGTGTGTGTGTGTGTGTGTGTGTGTGTGTGTGTGTGTGTGTGTGTGTGCATGCGCGTGTGTGTGTGTGTGTTCAGACTTGATTGCATGAAGCTCAGTTTGGGGATTTGTTTCTTTTCTTTTAAGTGAAACTAAACCTTTTACTCACTAAGAAAACATGTTTTCATGACACACTAACTATCTGAACACACACACACACACACACACACACAGTCATTTTTGCCTGTACTTACTCCCAGCTCATCAGATACCGCCATTTTTGCTGTGATTTCGGCGTAAGATCCCAAAGCTAAAGGCCACCTTTCACGTCTGCATGAAATGCTGTTGGCCTTCATGTGTTTCGAGGGTTTCCATCACAGATTTCTGCAAAACTTCATCAATATTCAGTAAATGTTTGTGCAAAACTGAAGCAATATTTATTAATGTGGATAAAAACTCAAAGTGACTGACTGTGTTTCTACTGAGTGATGTCATGTGACCTCTCCTCTGGTGATAACATCCCAGTAACCATGACGATGGAAGTTCAAAACATCAGCAGCTTTATTTCTATTGCAGCCACCGCACTCGCCGCCCCCCCCCCCCCCCCACCTCTGCTGGCGTCCATCTCTGGCGAGGACGACTGGGTGTAACATGCAGGTGCACCAACACTCAGCCAGCGCTAACCGGCTAACAAGCTAACGGAGACCTGCAGGTCATCCTGACCCCGCCCAGACCGCCGGGTCAGGACGGCTGGACTCTGCCCTCCTGCCCCCTCCTCCCTATCTGAGCCGGTATCGGCCGAGCAAACAGAGGACGCTCTCTGCTGGAGGATGGGCGGACTTTAGACTGGGAGGGGGGGGGGTTAACGGGAGCCCCCTCCCTGAGTAAACTCAGCATGTGAACTCTGGACAGATCACCCCTGCACACATGTGGACGCACACATACGTGAACCGTCTCTCGTCCATCTCAGTTGTTCAGTTTGAAAGACAACATACATTTCAAACCCAGGGGCCCGCAGTATGGAAGCCATGTTTTTCTCAAAAAAAATTTTTGGGATGATTTTTAATAACTTTTGGCATTTTTTTCATTTAAATCATTTAAACTTTAGGCATTTAAAAAAAAAAAAAAAAAACATTTTTGTTTTTACATTTTACTTTTTATCATTTTTTTTTCTTTAAAGATTTTTGTCATTTTTTTCCTTTAAAATTATTTGGCATCTTTTTTTCTTTTAAAACTTTTGTTGGTATTTTTCTTTAAAAGTGTTTGGTGATTTTTCAAAAAACATTTTTGCAAATTTGCTTTTCTGTGAAACTTGGTTCCTGTTTTTTGTTTTGTTTTGTTTTGTTTTGTTGGTTTTTCTGTGATTTTGAAATTTGTGATTTTTCACAACATGAAACTGTGAGAGCAGAAATGATTGTCGGCTCAAAGAAAAATATTTGTCGTTTGGGGGAGGGTTGGCTAAAAAAACAGAAAACTGACTCCTCTGGTGAACACTGTGCATTAATCCCACCTGGAAGGAGGAGCAGTAAAGTTTCCCGCTCCATCTCAGGGGTCAGAGGTCGTCCTGCGGTGGCGGTGGCGGCCATGTTTCAGGTGAGCTGAGAGCGAGCGGGGGAATGTGAGTGTGAACACGCCTCAGAGACGAAGCAGAGGAATTTTGCTGCAGGCTTTTTATCTTATCAGTGTTTACTGTAAGCATCATCCGCCGCTCTCTGTTGACTCTCGCAGGTCGACTTCAGCTGTCGGCCGAATGCCAAACTGGCACGCAGCACCGCGAGGATCATCAGACCTGAACCGACGTTTGGCTGTCGACACTTTAAAACTGCAGCATTCGCTCTCTGAAAGCAAGAGTTCAACTAAAAAGGCGGATCCAAGCGGACTGATCGGGCCGCAGGATCCGCAGCGCTGCTGATCCACAACACAGAAATGTCTCTAAACCGTGAAGAAAATATCAAAACGCTGCAAATAACAGCGCCATAAACGTTAAAAACAGACAGCAAGCATCAGCTGATCTCAGTCATTTTCTTTTCTCTGCAGTTTTTTTTGCAGCTGAAACGCGGCTCTATCTGCGGCGGCGGCGGTGGCCGTGTCAGTGGGTCTTCACACATAATGACACGTAACAAGAGCGAAGGAAAACCACGTAACTGTACTCCTGTTTTCTTCTCCTGTTGCGGTTTCAGACAATTTCGTGAAAAAGATATTATAGATAATGTCAAATACAAATGTTTCATATTAAATCTAAACATTATATCTGAATGTTACTGAATGTTCAAATATAAATGCTTATTACTTAATTTAAATTTTAAGATTAAAACTTCTCATTCTTCACCAAAGGATAAATCTGGCAAAGTTTGCACTTAATGTGATTAAAAAAGTGACTTTTTAATGATGTTTCTGAGCTAAATGTGGAGAAATGTTGCTGTTTCCTTTACATCTTTACGATCCTCGCCGCATAGATATGATACGTGCAAAACGTACAAACGTATTTGTGGTTTGCAGAAACGTAGAAACTGTCATCAGCTGAACATGAAGGAGACTCCCGAAAGCTTCTGGAATAATTTCTCCGTCCTCACGAAGATGAGCTAAAACGTTCGTGAAGAAGCAGAATAAAGTTTGTTCTTCGGTCTCTCGAGGTCATCAGTCAGCAGAGAGCGGCTTCTCCGTCTGCCGGATGTTTACGCTCGACGGAGGACGGGTCGTCCGGTTTCGGCTCCCTGATAACGAGCTGTGGGAGGAGGAGGAGGAGGAGGAGAGCCGTCTCCTCCTCCTCCTCCTCCTCCTCCTCCTCCCCTGCAGGCTGACTCAGCAGGTCTCCTCTGGTCTGAGCTGGTCCACAGACGTTTTGGTTTCTGTTATTAAATAATTAGTCGGTTGGGGAATAAGAACATAACTACATTTAACCCTTTAAAACCTGGTGGGACACCAATTTTCATGAGAAAAATGCAATAAACAAGAAATTAGAAAGAAAGAAAATGACAAAAAAATCATCATGAAAATCATTAGATGTTTAAATTTTGTTCAAGAAAAAAAGAATTATGCACATATTTTTAAACATATAATTAAAGTGAAACGGGACTTGTCGTTTCCTCCTCAGCTGTTCTTCTGTCACATCACTCAAACTTCGTGTCTCACGGCATGATGTGGCACCGCACCACTTCCTGTTTCAGCAGAAACTCCTCAAAATATGGAAGAAAGTTTTCTGAGGTACTTCCTGTTTGTTTGTTTTGTTTGTTGTTGTCACCACAACAATGAAAAAGAAAATGAGAAGGATGACAAACCAGTAAAAAATGTTCCCGCTGCGCACAGACGGCAAATGATTGAAACTGAAGAAAGAGCAGAGACACAAATCGATCAGAAACACAGGCACTGATGAAACATTTAACCCTTTGAAACCTGAGAAAATTGTCGAGTCTGTCAAAAAAACGGGAAGAAAGCAATGAGCAACAAATGAAGAAATAACCCCAAAATTAGCAAGAAATTAGTTTTAAGAAAAAGTTTTAAAAAATTATTGAAAAATAATCATAAAAAATAACCAAAACAAAAAAATGAAAAAGAAAAAGAGTGAAATGAAAGAGAAAAAGGGTCAAACAAGACTTGAAAAAAGTGCTTAAAAATGTATGTAGTTCTGTAACATAATCTTAAATATCTAATTATGATAATTATATATATAATTTTTCATGGCTTTTTTAAAGGAAAAAAAAACTGGAATATGATTTCAAATATGTAATTATGATAAACTTCCCTAACTTAAAAAAATTCTACATTTACTTACTGCAATTTGTGAAACATTTTTTAGAAAGTTGCGTATTGTCTTTTTTTCCATTTTTGGGGGAAAAAAAATCACATCAAGCTTCAAAAAACGTTTCTGCAAACAGTGTGCAGAGCGCTGCACGCCGTAAACTAGATGTCATTACAGAAAACGTAAAGTCCAGTTAGAATTATTCAAACATTTTCTGCAGCACATTTTCTTCGAAGAACAATCATCTGTCTTAATATTCTTTAGCACTTTTTTTCATTTTTATGTTTGTTTTTTTTTCTTTTATACAAACTTCTGGGTAATTTTCCTGTAGCTTTAATTTCTTGCCAGTATTGTGGGTTATTTCTTGTAAAGTTACTGTTTATCTTCTTCTTATGTTCTCGTAAAGAATCGAGGTTTTAAAGGGTTAAACTGTAACGTCGGAGCTCAAACAGCAGCAGGAGAAGAAGAAGAGAGTCTCACTGTGGGAACTCTGAGTTTGGTTTTACAGTCAATCTGCTGACTCATGACCGATTCACCGCAGTGACCTGTCAGCCCCGCTGCATGCTGGGATACCTATGAGACGCCGCGCTGCCCCGAGAGATAAAGTCACAGTCGGGCTTCCTCATCTGAGAGCAGAAATGCTGCTGCGTCACGCTACTTCCTGTTCAGCTGCAGCCAGCAGAGAAACTCTGAGGTCGTACCTGTGCGTGATGTCATCCAAGTGATGTGACGTCATCCAGGTGATGTGATGTCATCCAGGTGATGTGATGTCATCCAGGTGATGTGATGTCATCCAGGTGATGTGATGTCATCCAGGTGATGTGATGTTTTTATCACATATTTTGGTTGTTATTTCTTATGAACTTGTTTTATGCTTTTTTACGCACTTTTACTGTTTTGACTTTATTTGTTTAATATTTCTTTTATATTTTATGTATTTCTAAAATTTGTTTTCCACCTCTGGCCGGTCTGAGACAAATCTCTGGACTGTTGTGAGCAGCAACATCTGTTGTTCTTCTGCTGTGCTCAGAGGCTTTTCTCAGAGGTTCCTCAGCTCTGAAAAATATCAGCCCGTTCTCACCGCTGCTTTTGAAAAGACTTCAGCAGACTTCAGATCTCGATGCCCAAAGCCGCCTTTCACGACCGTACGATACACCACTGCATGGTTTCAGTTCAGAAAGCGTCCAGACAAAACCATTTCTGATACGTCGCCAGACGGCCGGACAGCACCCGTCGACTTTTGTTGTCTGATCCCAGCATGTTTGTTGACGTCCCAGTGTTGGTCGCCATGTGTTGTTGTTGCCTAAACGTGCACGTGCAGCGTCATCACACCATGTGCTCATGTTGACATCACCAACAGCATCCTGAAACATCAACAGCAGACGCAGAAGGATACCTCGAGCGTAACATGCAGACGCAGAAGGATACCTCGAGCGTAACATGCAGACGCAGAAGGATACCTCGAGCGTAACATGCAGACGCAGAAGGATACCTCGAGCGTAACATGCAGACGCAGAAGGATACCTCGAGCGTAACATGCAGACGCAGAAGTCCACTGACAGAGTCGGGATGAGAGCATGTTGGAATTTCACAGAGCTGAGACTCAAATTTGACCACTAAGATAAAAAACTGAAATTGTGCAGCTTATTATTAGCAAGTCAAGATTTCTTTTGAATATCACTGTTTATTATATCTAAAGAAATAAAGATTACTGCGTTGAGAGAGGAACATTGCTGCCAGATGTAGGATAATTAGCGTATTTGTACGATAATTCCATGAATCCAAAATTGCTGTGATGTCCACTGTGACACTTACAGTAAGCTCTTAGTTTGGTTCACGCGTCTCACTTTAACTCGTTTCCCGGCTCCTACATCTGTGTTCACGCATCGCTTCTCACATGACCTCCTTACAGCCAATCACGTTGGGTGTAGGCGACGTTCGGGCACGCACCGCTGTTGATTTTTCAGTCACCAGTCTTTTAAATATTCGTTTACTAAAGTTATAAATTTAACCTATTTGTTCTCGTGATTGTGACAATCATTTTTCTAATTATACGATGATTTTGAGTCTCTGGTCCGATAGTTTAACATTTCCAATCTGGCAGCACTGGAGAGGAAGAAGAGCATTTTAAGATTGTTCATATTCATTAATACTTGTTTGCACTGTTAAATCTGTGTAGTTTTTAGTGTCGGAGTCTATTGTTTCATTTTGTTGTATTTATTTGTTGCTTCTACTAGTTTTAGATTCTAGTTTGGTATTTCATGACTGTTCTCATGCTGATCTCAGCACTCAGTTTGTTTCCCTCTCAGGAACCTCGTGTTTAGGAAGAAACCTTCTTGAATCTTGAATTTAGAAAATCTGAGAAAATGGTCCACCTCTCGTACTGGTGTCAGACTTTCACGCACAGTTCACCTGAGACCTCCGATAATCTGCGGAGGAACTTAAACTCCGACACCATTACGGCCGTTCAAATGCCTTATTTCACCGCTTGTTTTAATACTACAGGTTTGTTATCCTGTATTTTTCAGCTGTTTACACTGCTGTTGTTGTTTGTTGTTTTGTATGATTTTGTTTATATTTGAAGTGTTATTTGTTTGCTTGTTGATTGTTTTTTTAATGTTTTTGTTGACGCTCGGCATCAGTGAAAACAACAGTCTCTTTACGTTCACTTCTTAGATAAAGGTTTGAATGACTGAATATTGAGTTGAGTTATGTGGAGGACACAAAGGCTGGACAGACGCTGGATGTCTCTGTCCTCTCGGCCGCAGAGCTGCTGGAGGATCGTCAGCAGGATGAGACTCACACCTGGTTCAGGCGGCTCTCAGGTAGATAAAGCAGAGCCGCTCTCTGTAACGTCTCCTCTTTGTTCTCTCTCTCGTCCTGCAGCTCATGTTCGCTCTGCTCCCAGCATCCTTCACTTTCCTTCTCATGATTTGAATGTAAATAAATCTTTGTTGTTTGGTTTGTCTGCGAGCCGAGCTGCCATCGTTTAACAAACCTCTCGTTCAAACATCTCCGCCTGTTTCTCCTCATCACAACCACAACTTTTTACTCCTCATTTAACAGAAAGCGTTTAGTGTAATGAGACACTTTTTCTGCGGCGTGTTTGCGTTGGATCTGCGGAGCAGATTAACCTAAATGATGGTTCTTATCTCTGACTCCAGTATCGTGACTTCCCCTCTGAGAGCTCTGCTCTTATTAAACTCGGCGTCTGCAATCGTTTTCTGCGTCTATCAGCAATCATCAGAGTGAAGCGGGAACAAAGTGAGACGCAGTGAACAGCAGTGGAAACCTGGCAGGGACAGAGCTCGACCCTGAACGCACCGCGAGGCGTTCACTGATCCTATCAGGGCAACAGAAACGCAGCAGAGAGTCTCAGGCGGCTCCAGCTGTTCTTCCCACACTTTCTCCTTCTCCTCTTTCGTCCTCGGCCCGGTGCGCTCCTGCCAGAGGCCTCGCAGGAGCGCAGACGATCCGTGCAGCGAGTCCAGCAGAGCGCGGGGCTCATAACGCTGTGAATTATTAACGCCGACTATCAGTCCACAGACACACTCGCTGCAGCAGCACACGCACGGTTATCAGATTCAGGTCGCAGCATCGGGAACATTTATTTATTCACCCGCTGCGTTTGTTCTGGAGGAGCTCCAAAACACGTTCTGAACTCAGCACATACACGTTGACTCTGTGTCACTGCCAACAAGCCGTCTGTGGAAAATATATCGATACAATATATTTTATTGAACGAAAAGTTAAGATTTAATGTCCTGACCGGATGGAGCATTTTCAGCAGCCTGGGGCGGCTTTTCAAAAATGATTTTCAGCACATTTCAGTGTTTTGTCGCTGCTTTTGTGTCGCTGTGCAACTCGTGTTTTTTCCCGAACGCCTCGAGGTGAAAAAACTTAAACTCCGAGCAGAAAACACCACAAACATCATATGAGATTTTTTTTCCATCGTCGAGTCAGATGAATTGAGAGTTAGCAGAGCAGATCATCACCTCCTTCACCTTCTTTCTGTCTTTGTGCTGCCGCCGTTTCATCACTCAAAAGCCAGAAGTTCAACACTGTGAACTCGGTGTGGAAGGAAAATCTGTGTGTGCACACGAGTGGCAGCCGCTTCAGGTTTTTTTTTTAAATTGACAAGTTTGCATTAGGCATATTTTACATTCACAGTTTTGTTTTACACAGAGGGTTATGGAAACCTGTCCCAGTCCATCATCACCACCCAGTTAAGGAATCGTTGCATGTAGGAAGTCTGTGTGCAGAGCCAACGAGGAGGAAAGCATTTCAGAGACCATGGATTATCATCTGAGAGCAATTTAGATTTTTATTCCTTATTTTTTGATTGATCTGCATTTAAATGCAGATATCAGTCAGTCAAGTGGAAGTCTTGGCTAAATCCTCATCAGGCCGACAGCTGATGGATTCAGATTTATATACGTCTTCGTTTTTGTTTGTTTGTCAAAATCGACACAAATCGGACCGAAACTCAAAGATCCGTGTTTTTCCTCTCGGTTCGATCCAGGTGAGCTGCAGGAGGAACCAGGTGTGACATCATCTCTTCCTCTTCTTCTACTTCATGCAGCAGCAGCAGTCAAATCAAAAAAGGCTTTGTGTGTGTGTATGTGTGTGTGTGTGTGTGTGTGTGCGTGCATGTGTGTGTGTGTGTGTGTGTGTGTGTGTGTGTGTGCTGATGGATGGATGGGCGTCCTCTATACGTGCCTGTGTTTTTCTTTGTTCTGCCATAAATGTGGAATGTGGCGTTTTATTGGAGAGGAGCTGCAGATGTTGGGCTGCGACTGTTTACATGCAGGCAGCGTGGCGAGGGGTTCAGATCTGCGGCGTTTTCGTATCGGACTGTAAACAGGAAGCAGCTCCGAGTGGCCCGGTTTGATGAGTTGAGATGATTTTTTATTGTTGAAAGAAACATCCTTTGGGGGGTTTGTTGTAACGCAGATCCTCAAGGCTGAACTCAGCAGAACGTTCTGGAACAAAAAGAAAACTAGCCTCTGAAAACGTTACTACAACATTTAGTGGTTGCATTGTACCGTTCTCAGAACGTTTTTAGAACCAAAGATTGCTCGCTGGGTCCGTCTTCAATAACATGTAAAACATCTAAAACATTAAAGTTAACATTAGCCAATGTTGTGGGAACGTTCCCTGATAGTTGTGGGTGTGACACGGTGAACTGAGCCTCTCTACTGTAAGTGCTCTCCCACAATGCTTTGCTTGTTGTGGTGATCAGACTGTCAGAGCTTCGCCTCCGACGATCTATTAGAGCAATCAAAGCTGAGAGTAATTAAGCTTCATAAATCATCAGCGTGAGATGGAGAGCCGAAAAACAGCAGATCTGAGCTGCCGATCAAAGGCCACGCAGCCATGACATGCAACACGAAGTGAAATCTGCTGAGTCTCAGGACGACGGCGGCCCCGACATGTCGAGGCGGCCACGGCGGCGGGACGAGGGAAACCGGTCTGTGGACCGTCGCTAACGGCACTTTCACCATCAATCTCCTCCTGACGGGCTCGTAAAAGCAGAATGTGCCTCCAAAAAACCACCAAAACAAACAGCTGGGCTCCCGCTCATGTTCCTCATAGTTTCACTCAGAGCCAAAAAATGCCAACCAGCCAGAGGAGAGCTGAATCAACAGGCAGATATCTGGATCTCCTGCTGCGGCTCGACACTCCTCTCTTTGTTCCTGTGAGCGGGCCTCCCTCCCTCCACGAATATCTGCACTATCACGCAGGATTCACCGCTGCAGCTCCGCACAGGAAATAAAAATGAAAAACTGGCTCCACATCTGATAGAGAGCTTTCTCTGTGTTTGATTTTATGGTTTCCTCTGAGAAAAAAAACTTGTTTTGTGAACAGCTTCAGGTTCCTTCAGCAGCTTAAGAACAAGAAAACAGTTTGTTGTCGTGCAAAAATTAGAAAGCTCTCCGTTTAATCCCTCTTTAAATAACTTTATTAATTCATGCACGTGAGCGTAAAACTTTGCATCACCTGATGCAGCCTGTGCACCCTCTCCTCTGCAGGTGTGCTCTTTGTCTGCAGCAGGAATCAGGTATCCCCACATTTATATTTACCTGATTTTGAAAGGAGGCGTCATCACTCATCACTGTAGCTGCGCTGCAGACAAACCGACAGGAGAATAAAACAGAAACAACCTGCACATGATGACGGGTTTTAAGACTCCTGCAGTGATTCGCTGATGTGCAGCAGTGTTTTCTGCTGGCTTACTTCTCCTCAGTGATGTGCAGGCTGAACCCCGGCCCACGGGTCGGCCGGTTTGAGTGATCTTGATAAGAAGAGGGCACTTCTGATATTTAGAACATGTGCATTTGTCCCTACCAATAACAACATTAGAGTAGCAAAGGATTTGACGAAGCTCAAGACATTTTTACCTGAAACTGATGCAGGAAAGGAGCAAATTCACCTAGATGCAGAAATGAATTGTTTAGCATTCAATATTTCCTGGAGGAAGACCCCAAACCTCCGTTTCATGTGTCCTTCAACAATAAAGAGACTAACCTCTACCCTCTGCAGGAGGCACCTGCAGTCCAGCAGTGCCGCTGCTTGGTCAGTGATTCTGACATCAGACGCTTTTCGTGGCGGGTTGGCATGCTGCTGGACAGCATCAGTTTAAAACGCTGCCGGTAACGACGTGGTAAAAGGCAGTTCACTTCTTGCATGAATGTTCAGACATGATGTCTTTTTGTGAACCGAACCACTCGCTTTTGTTACACAAGAAATAAATGTAAATATGAGATGTTTTACCAATGTGACTTTATTTTGAAAAGACTGTATGCATCTAACATGCAGAAATTGGAGATTCCCTGTGAGAATGGAAGCTTATTTTGAAAAGACTCCATACATATGAACGGTGTAAATTGGCACGCCGTCCTGAACGTCAACACGGAGGGACAGGAAGACGACCAGCATGTTATATGTAGACATCAATGTCCACTGACCAAATGGTGATATTTGACAAAGAATGTGTTGTTGTTTGCAGCAGCCTCTCAGAGGTGTTAGCACATCTTCAGACTCTAACATGGACAGGAAATATGAGACAACACCTCGAAAAAATGTCCAAAATCTTTTTCATTGTGCAGCAGACAAAATAGGTCTGTGATGATTTCACAAAGAAACTTTCAGAGCAGAAACGAGCGTTGAACGAACGTCTGGGGTTTCTAACATCGTTGAAATGAGCAGATGAACGCTCCAAAATGTCCCACTAATGCTGATGATACAAACTGGGTCTCATACTGGAGACCAGTGGTCCCCTGAGCCCCCAGTGAGAGTCTTGCCGTAGTCCATGTGACCGCAGCAGCTGAGTGCGAGTCTCTGTATCGCAGAGCAAACAGTAAAAGCACTACCTGGCCTTTCACGGCAAAGTGCTGCTCGGTCAACTCTGTCTGCTCCGAGTCAATGAAAAGAGCCAGTTAATCTTTAAACGGAGGTTAAATAGAAAAAGTGGACGTCCAAACAGAGCAGATAGATGGATCGAGTCACTGACACACTCTCCACACACCACGTCAATGAAAGCAGAGCACTTTGAGACGGCAAACACCAACAACCCCAAAATAACCACATGTTCTCCTGCACACACAGAGACACAGTTTACCCAGAAACACAGAGAGGACACGTTCAGATACGTTCAACACGCTGATATTCACCAACAGAAAACATATTCAACCTGCTGCATCCAGAAACAGGAAATTAATCCACAGCGTTTAAACTTTTCTCATCTGCGTGACTGATAAATGACTCGCGCTTCACACACACATTACTGCAAACAGCAAAGTTAGACGCTTTTAATATGAAAACCTGCTAACATGAAAACCTGTAAACATGCAAACATGTAAACCTGCAAACATGTAAACCTACAAACATGTAAACATGTAAACCTGCAAACATGTAAACCTGCAAACATGTAAACCTACAAACATGTAAACATGTAAACCTACAAACATGTAAACATGTAAACCTGCAAACATGTAAACCTGCAAACATGTAAACCTACAAACATGTAAACATGTAAACCTGCAAATATGTAAACCTGTAACATGTAAACATGCAAACATGTAAACCTATAAACATGTAAACCTGTAACATGTAAACATGTAAACCTGTAAACCTGTAAACCTGTAAACCTGTAACATGTAAACATGTAAACATGTAAACATGCAAAACATGTAAACATGTTAACATGTAAACATGCAAACATGTAAACCTGCAAACATGTAAAAATGTAAACCTGTAAAAATGTAAACCTGCAAACATGTAAAACATGAAAACCTGTAACATGTAAACATGTAAACATGTAAACATGCAAACATGTAAACATGTAAACATGTCAAGTCAAGTCAGTTTTATTTATATAGCCCATTATCACAAAACAAGGTTTGCCTCAGAGGGACATGTAAACCTATAAACATGTAAACCTGCAAACCTGTAAACATGTAAACCTGTAAAAATGTAAACCTACATACATGTAAACATGCAAACTTGTAAACCTATAAACATGTAAACCTATAAACATGTAAACCTGCAAACTTGTAAACATGTAAACCTGTAAACACGTAAACATGCACACGATAATATGTAAACATGCAAACATGTAAACATGCAAACCTATAAACATGTTAACCTATAAACATGCAAACCTATAAACATGTAAACATGCAAACTTATAATGTAAAGTTACACAGTTATTGTAAAGTTACATACGTAATGTAAAGTTACACACTTAACGTAAAGTTGTACTCATAACATGAAGAAAACACTTGACTTCAAGTCATATACTTAACTCAATGTCGCTTACTTAATGTAACGTGACAACGTACCTTGAAATCAACTCGAAGTTCACTTGTTTTCACATGAAAAACAAACAGTCTCCCGGGGGGAGTCCTGTGTTTGTTTGACCTGCCTCCTTAGACAGTCTGTCACTTTCTCTTCTCTGGTGCATTGGTCACATTATCGCAGCCCTCATGATTATCTGGCGTATATATATAAACTGTAGTGTATTACTTTTCGTAGGCACAAACAGCACATAAGATCAGTCTGATTAATGTCAGGCTGTTCAGAGGCTGAATAATGTCAGCATTCACACGGACGACCTTCATCTGTTCGCTGTGATCAACACATACTTCTCCAGAGCGTTTTTAATCATTTGGAATAAATATTAGTAAACAGATCTTTTGAAGCAGAACATTGTTTTTTGTGCCTGTTGCCATGCGAATCATCAGATTTATGCCGTGACTCCTTCGGGGGGGCGACCCCCAGGTTGGGAACCACTGGCTGAATTTCGTCTTTTCTCTGGAAACGAGTCAAAGAACTGCAGCTCTGAAAGTATAATGAAGAGACTGAATTCACTCACTGAAACGAGGTCCATTTTTATGTGACATCTTGAAGTGAAGCATCTGATGGTTCTTCCAAAACCTCGGCGTAACGTTAAGTACCTCAACATGGCGGTGATTGATGAGCTCGGCCGACCGTGTGAGAGGATTATTAACAGTGAAGTTCTGGCTCAGCGAGCGGAGAGAGAGGAGAGAGAGAGGAGATCTTTGGACATGAAGTGGAAATAAAACAGAGAGAAGAGAGGAAGAAGTTCCAGCCGCTAACAGGCTAATGTCTTCCATCCGCAGGAAGAGTCTCAGGCCAACAGCCGACACACATCCAAAAACACAATAAAAGACCTGTGTGTGTCTTTACACACTCTGAGACGCCGACCGCAGGCCAAAACCACAACAGCTACCATCCACCGCCGCACAGCCGAGAGCCAACCAAACGTCTCCTCTGCCCAACGACACGAAACACGCTGATAAAATCACTAATGACATCAAGAAAATATCAGATTAAACACTTCTCTTATTTCAGTGACAGAAACGAGAAGGAGGGAAGAAGAGGAGGAGGAGAGAAAAACATCTGAGGGGAAGAAGTAAAGGACGAAGGCAGCGATACTCAACTTACATCCTGCGAGTCAAATCTGGCCCCTCATAGGGTGTCGAGTGGCCCCGAAACCATTTTATAATCCACAATAAAAATACAGTGATTGACACTGAATAGTTTTTGTCCTTTTAGTCTCCATCAGGTGTCAGAGACATAAAGCAGCATCAAAATAGAGCTTGTTGATCAAAAAAGAGCCAGTGGAGGAGCCCCGACACCCCCAACTGAGGTCCTAAATAAGACCCTAATATCCAAGAAATGTCCTCAAATCCAAGAAATGTCCTAAAATCCTAGAATTGTCCTCAAATTATACAAATGTCTTTAAATCCTAGCAGTGTCCTAAAATCTGGGAAATGTCCTCAAATTGTCTTGGATTTGAGGACATTTGGTGGATGTATGGTTCGGCTGTGACTGGCCCCTGTCCTGTCATTTCATTAAAGTGGCCCCCACACGAGCAGGCTGAGTGTCCCTGCACTAAAGGAAGACAGATGGAGAGAGGGGGACACACAAGACCGATAGAAAGTAGAATTTCAGTGAAGAGAAAAGGTGATCAGATCTGAAAACTCTGGAGTCTCACACAGAGCTTCAGAGTCCCACAGCTGATCTCAGACCAGCTGTTACTGATTATCAGCCGAAGCCAAAGGAAATCAATATTCAGTGATTCATCTGGACTCTCAGGTGATCCAACTACAAGCTCATGTTGAGTCTGGATATTATCATGTGGACATGTTGGAGACATGTCTCTCTCGGTGTGCGGCTTCAAACAGGTGACCAGCGGAGACGCTGAGATCCTCCGTCACTGCGTAGTCGAGCTTTCAACCTCATCACTCAGCCAGATGTTGAAAAGGTGTAACTGCATCAATCTCTCCGACACACATCTGTAACGATTCCTCTGCCACGGAGAAACTACGACAGTCTGTGGAAATATGTGTCCATACATCCAGCGTCCATCTGTCTGTGTGTCTCCTCTTTCATTGTGTCCTCATACAACAGTTCATATGATATCCAAGGACTTAGCACCCCACGAATGTTACGTGCTCAACGTAAAATCACACCGCTTTAGGGAAAAGATACATCTTAAAAAACAGAAAAACACTGTTTATTTAGTTTCACATGGGACACAAACACTGGTCTCCCGGGTCTCCGGGGGGAAAGTCCTGTGTTTGTTTGAGACATCCACCACCACAACCTGCTTCCTTATTTTGCTCTTTAAACCTCCCTTTTTACTCCCGGCAGTGCGCTGGTCATGTGTTCCCGCCTTCGTGATCATGTGAGGTCTGTAAAAACTATGTTGCATTACTCCTTTATATCTATAAATATAAATAGTGCATGGGAACAGCCTCTCTGCCAATGTTTTTTTCTAAAATGACCCATGTGTTCTCATTAAAGCAGAAAAAAGGTGATTTCTTCACATATCAAAAACTATAATACTGAAATGTGTGTTCGAGTCATCCCAACTTCTTATATTTATTAACTTAATAGCACTCAAAATGTGGTAAAAAAAAAAAAAAACAACAAAAAAAAAACAAGCAAATGAAAACAAATATAACAAGAATACCCAGAATCCCTGTACAATGGACAGTTACAGAGGATAGCTGGATGTATTTTGAAAGAAAGCTCCCACCCGATATATTATGAATTTCAGCGTCTCCCGTCTGGACGTAGGTATGAAGCACCAGCCTGTGAAACAGCTTTGTCCAGCAGCAGCCATCAGTGAGACCAACAAGTCATAGCAACACAGCTCTGATGATGTAGGAGCAAATTTCAGTGTTGTTTATTGACTATTTATTGATCTTTGCACTTTTAAATTGATTTTTAAATAGATTTAAAATAAAAGAGGCCCAAGTATAGAGCCTTGAGGCACTCCGCAATTTAGTTTGATTTTATTGGAGACACACAGCCACCTGATAGAAACATCCTGACGGCCATAACGATGAAGACTGGATATAAGAAAGTTATGGTCTGCTGTATCAAACTCTTTTGGTACACTGCACATTAATTATTGTCCGATGCTATGGTGATTTTATCTTTACGTTGTAGTAGAGCCACATATGTTGAGTGTTTCAGCTGAAATCTTCAATGTTTATACAGGATATTGTATCATTTAGATATATTAACACTGATTTATAGAAAAGCTTCTCCAAAACTTTTAAGCAAGGCAGTAAAGAATTATGATAAATAAGTTATAATGTAATTTGAGGAGATTTACCTATAAATTGTATAACTATAACTATATGAATCTTTGTGGTCAAGGTCATCTTTTTAGCTAGTCCATGAAGGAAGGTTTTTTTTATGATGATGGGCTATTGGATGGCATTCTATTATTTTGTATGATAAATTGTTATAAGTCGTACTTGATAAGGGCCACAGGCCCTCACAAAGAGAAAAAAAGAGCCTTGACAAGGCACCATTTTGTAACCTTGGACATCATGTGCCCAAAAAAAACTGAATATTTAAAGTGAAATCTGTGCAGAACTATATTTGAATGCGACCTCCTGCAGGTTTTATTATCCAGCTGTGACGATGCATTCACATCCTGAATGTTTGCAGATTTCATGTTGAATCGGTCGGATTCAGAGACATGTGGAAGTCTTCATCAGTCTGCAGGTTTCCTGATTCCTCCTGCTCTTCTTCTGCCGTTTCAGGTTCTTCTTTCTCGACATTCCTGAATAAAAACGCTGTGAACAGTTTTCCGTCTTCACCTCTCACTCAGTCCATTGTTTCACCTGTTTCTGATAAAAAGGACCTCCTGACTGTTGTTGAGCTTTCTTCTGTCTGTTGGCAGCAGCTGAAATACATGAATACATGCAGAACCAACTGACTTTGGCTGCGAGTTATAGTGCAGCTGTCAGACTGCTGTTCAGCTCTCAGGATACAGCAGAGGAGCTGCTCTCCTCAGTGCTGCCTCACATAGATTATTAAAGAATTAAGGAGCAAATGACTCTGAGTTCAGACATTAGGCAGGTTTCCATTCACTGTCAATTGTCCTCAAACAAGTCTTTTTTTTTAAACACAAAAACGTTTTCCCTCTGCCATGAGGTGGTATTTCCGGTGATTGTAAAAAAGCCATATTTGTCCAAACTGCAATGGAAACACTTTTTTGTCTTTTCTAGGTCACATGACACTATGGCTATGTGCCTGTCGGTTTACAACAAGTTGAAAAATATCAGTAAACACATGCTCTAAATTGCAACTTTTTTATTTTCTATAGTGTGCTCTAATTCATCTGAAGGGGCTAATCAGCTGAATCTGATACAAAATTTGACTCTTTCAACTTCAACTTTACACACAGCCAAAATTCATATATTACTCAAACTACAGTTGAGCAAATCTCTCCACAAAATAAAGGTCATAATGTTCAAGAAATTCTTGATGCTGGAAACAAAAATGCATACAAACAAAATTGCTTAAAAAAGAAAAAATCTAGTTCCCAGATGAATCTTAAAACACCCATTTAGAAATCAGAAGGTATTCCTGAGGGAGCTGGGATAGATAAAAAATGTTTAGGGCTCACTCAAGGTGGGTATTAACCCTCAAATTGCACAAATTGAAATTGCAAATAGAAAATAAACGCATCAATTTAAAAAAAACAAACAGGAAAAAACTGCCATTGACTGGGAGCTACGAGGTCACATGATGCTGTGAGGTCACATGACGCTGTGAGGTCACATGATGCTGTGAGGTCACATGACACTGTGAGGTCACATGATGCTGTGAGGTCACATGATGCTGTGAGGTCACATGATGCTGTGTCTATGTGCTTGTCAGTAGGAACTGGCTCCCTCATGATGCAGCAGGAGCTACAAGAGCTGTTAATGCATCACATAACTCTGAGAAAGGTTTTAACCCACAATTCCTCTGTGAAATCGTGGACTACATCTCCCAGAAATCCCTCATATGTGGCCGCTCCCATGTACAAGGGGCTCGCCTTTCCGTAGCCTTGGATTGAAATAATGACGGCTAGTGCGGTGGCTGCAATAGAAATAAAGCTGCTATTGTTTTGAACATCCATCGCCATGGTTACTGGGATGTTATCACCAGAGGAGAGGTCACATGACATCACGCAGTGGAAACACAGTCTGCTCCATGCTGAGTTTTATCCGAAATATCGCTGAAGTTTAGTGCAAATCTGTCATGAAAACCCTCCGATTGAGACACTAAACTCTGAATCTGTTACTGAATCCTTCCTCTTTCTCTTCTTTGTCTTCACAATTCAGCGCAGAAACCAGAGCAACCATTTATTCATATTTAGCTGACTTCACTTTCAAAATGACAGAAGGTGAAATCAGCTGATCCAGAGCCCAATGAAACATGCCTGTTTAAGTCTGTAACTCAACAAAGATCCTCTATGAGGAAAGACGCTCCATTCTGTAACGCCAGCAGACTGAGACCTCTTCTACTGTCAAAAAATCTGCACCACCAAAATCATCTCACATTCAGATCAGAGAAATAAATCAAAGCAATCAGATGGAGAGTTTGAATCTGCGACTCCTCGCTGGTGTTTGACCTTCACTGTTTATGTCAAACACATGTTTTCTGTTTTCTCTGTTCTCAGCTCAAAATGACGATCTGCGTTCTTCTTCTCTCCTTTTCACACGCAGCGTTGCTCCTGATGGATGCTTTTCATTTTTCCTCTCGGAGGAGCAGATCTGCAGTTTGGACTCGCCGATGGGTTGATTGATCTGTGGGATTGATCAGCTGACGCAGACTGACATGATATCACATGTTTGCAGAAGAAATGTTCTCTGAGTTTGTTCTGTTAGATAACTCACAGAGTTCAAACCCATGCCAGCGTTTTAGGGGTGATACTCGAGTCTCAAGTCTTGCTTAACAAGTCCCGAGTCAAGAACATCAAGTCCTTTCTTTAGTGTTTGAAGTCCTAAAAAAGTCATAATTACTCTGCACACACAGACGTGTCTTTATGGCTGCTGATGGATTCACTGCTGTCCGAAAATAAAGCGCTGATTTTCAGCAAACTTTCTCATTCAAAGATTTTTAGTGATTTTTCAACTAAGACTGACTCCAGGCTGCAACGTCACAGGAGAAGAAAACAGGCAGCACACACTTTTTTTTTTTAAAAAAAATGAATCCTTTATTTAACCCTTCAAAACCTGAGCAAATTGGCTTCATTTAAAAAAAAAAAAAACATGGGAAGAAAGGAATGAACAATGAAAGAAGAAATTACCCAAAAATGTGTAAAAAAAAATTGTAAAAAGTACAAGAAAAGAACCTGAAAATTAGTGTAAGGTAGATGTAAGGAAGGTAAAAAAAAAACACCAAAAAGACCTGGGAAAAAAGGCCCTTAAAACATATGCACTTATGATGAATTTAAGTATAGCTTTTCCTTGGTTTTTTTATTTTTCCCTTGACATTTTTCCAAGCTTTTTAAAGATAAATTCCTAAAGCTACTAATACTAAATGCAACGATATGTGAAACATTTATTGTCAATTTGCTTATTTCCTTTTCCCATGTTTGTTTGCTTTTTTATTGAGAAACTGCATTAATGTGCTCAGGTTTCACTGAAAACAGCACAAGAAAAGTGATGTTGCAGATTTCAAAGGGTTAAGTTTGACAACTGTTAAAGGACTGGGGTTGTAGTCAAGGACGCAGTAGAAGAAGAAGAAGCTGCAGGTTAAAGATCGATGATCCAAAAAATAATCCAAAATCATCGGCACGACGGGCAGCTGCTGTGATCCCGAAGAGACGGACTGCTCCTTTAAAACACACTGATATTTGATTCTGAGTTCATTTGTCATCTTTAACTATTTAATCCTGAATGTGACTTTAAAATGATCAAATGAATGAATTTTTGATATTAAAGACCAGGACTGTTGTTGGTTAAAAAGAATTAACTTAATTTTGAAAAGTGCAGAGCGATACGAGTGTGTGTGATACTAAAGCGGACTTAAGGGTTAAGTTTGACGGTCCAGCGCTGCAGGCCGACCCGTGATTCTGCAGAATGAAACTGGAGGTTTGTCGGTGTGTGACGGTGCTGTGAGCGCCTCCTATCAGCTGCAGGAGAAATAAAAACACTAAACTTGTGTGTTTGAACGTGATGATGTCAGAGAAGCTTCTGACAAACAAACAGAGAAATCCAAAAAAAAGCAACAGCAGAGTCTGATAAAACAAGCTCTTTTATTATCATAATTCAGATTTTTTGGTATTTTATATATATATTTATTGCATAGGAACCCTTTATATAGGCTTATTTTACAATTGAGACGTCGTTAACATCGAAACAAACAGGTTTAACATCAGTTTGTAAAAAACAGAAAACAAAAGTGCTTCCTTTTTCCTCCCTGACTCCAACCGTCGAGTTTCTCAACAGAAAGACAGCGAGCATATCAGCGCGAGGTCAAAGGTCATCTCAGAGGATCAGAAGGCACTGTGTGTGTGTGTGTGTGTGTGTGATAACTCAACAGTGGAAAAGAGGAAGAGACGTGTTGCATAGGAACCCTTTTCACATTTTGTTTTGTTTTTACATATAAATATGAAGAGCGAGGCGTGTTTTCAGATCGATCAGTACCCATAAGTCACTGCGCTTCATGTGACCACTAATAGTGCATAACGACGACGAAAGAGCTGCTCCGCCGCCGCCGTCCTCTGGGAACCACGCATCTCCAAATCTGCAGAGTTTACAGAGAAATTCTCCTCTTTCTCAGCATTTTTAAATCGATGCATCGTGCTGAGCGTTAAACTGCTGCAGGTTTGGAGATTCTCGGTTTTCAGCAGACGGCGACGTGACGAAGCAGGTACCACAGGATCAATTCCAGTCTTTGCTTTTTTGTATTTTTCACTTTGGCATTTCGGCACCAGACGGCCGATAACTCGATTATCATTCAAACTGACGTGAAAACAACATTTTTAGGGAACTAGGAGAGAGATCCACCGTGTTTTTGAGCGGGAACACGACGCACGTTTATCAAACATTAGAGATGTTTCTGTTTTTAATGAACTCTACACGGTTCGTATCAGCGCGCTGCAGCTTTTGCACCCTGACACGGTTTGAAAGCATGAAGCAGCAGTTTGTGGAGATGATTTTGGTTCACAGTCGTCACGTCTCAGCACGTAAAAAGTTCAGTTTGACCAAAATGTGCAGCAGACTGAGATCTGCATTAAAGCATCTGAAGTGAGCGGGCTGAATTTAACGTCTCCCTCCTGGTGCACACGTAATATTCTATAATAACGCTCCTTTTCACCCTGCAGCCGTACCGTCACACTGATCTGGGACCTGTGAAGCGTACCACAGAAGAAGAGTCCATAAACAGTTGCACAGAGTCTGTGTCTGTGCAGCTCAGTGCACTTTGCATTCCAGATGATGAGGAGATGACGGAGATGGAAACTGGTATAAAACAAACAAACACATTTGAAACATGCACAACAGGCTGATCTGGGAGCACGTGCCCTACCTTAGCTGCACTGATATGTGAGTGTCGAGCACGCCGTCTAATCTGACAAACTGTACCAGAATCCTGGAAACTGATCGCCTTGAAAAAGGAGAGTTAATATCACTGTCTTAATCTATGTTTACTCCATATCTAACTGTTAAGTTCACCGAAAATTTTAGCTGCATTTGCTTTATTTAGTGATGTTGCTGCAACTTAAAAATGACCAATGAAATGACGTCGTTCTTTCTAAGTGTTTGCAACTTCAGTAAATCGAGTTACTCTGATTTAACGTGATCATCACTGAGAGGATTTTGCCGATAATAAAATTTGGAGATCTGCCAGCTCTGTTTGCTTAACATGTTGAAGAAAATATGATTGATTAGTTTGTAACCAGCAGAATACTGACAGAAATACTGAAGTTGCTAAAACTTGCAAAGATTGATTCAACTGAACTTGTTATTTTTAAGTTGCAACAACTTTGAAAAATTCCATAAAAGTTACTTAATTTTAAGTGAACTTAACAATCACATATAAAGCAAACATAAATTTGGACTAATAGTCATACTTACTCACATTTTTCGAGGTTTCTTGGATCTCTTTGAGTCAAATGAAGGTGTCAGATTTCACCGTGCTCAGTCTGAAGGGAACAATAAGGCACAAAAACAACCAGTCCTCTGTGTGTGTGGAACCAGCTTATCGGCTTTTGCACAAAAGTTTGAAAGAAGGCACATGAACACTGCAAAAAGATGACCGTGTCTCTCAGTCCACAGGACGCTGTCAGAGCAGGTGAGACACCTGTCCCACTCACCTGTCCCCACTCCAGATGTCTCATCTGACACTTTTTCTGCAACATTTAAAGTCCAGCAGTCTGTCTGTGTGTGAGAGTGTGTGTGTGTGTGTGTGTGTGTGTGTGTGTGTGTGTGTGTTTCAGCTCTGTGGCTGCAAAGTTTCCTGTTTTACATAAAAACTCAGAAAAGTTCAGTTTGTCAGTTTGTCTGCAATTTTTTTTTTCTGAAAATATTTTTTTGATGAGAGTTGAAGACAAAATGATTGGATGTTTTTGCAGTGAACACCTCAGCTGCCTCAGTGTCCTCACAGCTCTCTGTCCGTCCACACATCAAGAGAATAAATCCAGCAGTACTCCAGTCCATCTCCAGTCTGACTCCAGTCCGTCTGTAGTGCCGGTCTCGGTCCGGCCCGGCTCAGTAGTCTCTCAGCTGCCCATGGGTTTGAAGGATCCGTCTGGCAGCTGTCTGAAGATGCCCCGTAACGTGTCCAGCTCGCGGGTCAGGTGCTCGACCCTCCGCCTCAGTCTGTCGTTGTCGGTGGTGAGCTCCACCACCTTCTGCTGCGTCTCCATGTTCCGCAGCTTGGCCTTGTCCCGGCTCTTGCGCACGGCCACGTTGTTGCGCTCGCGCCTCAGCCGGTACTCCGGGCTGTTCTTGTCTACGTTCTTCTTGCTCTTCCCGCCGCCGCCACCGCGCTGCTGCTCCAGCAGCTTCAGGCCGCCCTGTTGCGCGTGCTGCGGGTGGTGGTGCGCGTGGTGGTGGTGCTGGTGCGGGCTGGGCACCGGGGTCGGCGGGGGGGTCGGGTGTCCCGGCTGGAGGTGCATGGTGGTCTGCGCGCAGTGCGCGATCTGGTACTGAAGGTGCGGCATCTGCTGCTGCTGCTGCTGCTGCTGCTGGGAATGCTGGGAATGCTGGGAGTACTGTTGGGAGTGCGCGTGCGGGTGGTGGTAGGTGGGGGGCATGCCCGCGTTCATGTCCTCGTCGTCCCGGGGCTCCTGCTTGATGGCCACCGGGCGGATGCGCGGCTCGTAGAGCGGCTCCAGTTTGGACTCCATGTAGGAGGACATGTAGTGGTGCTGAGGCCCCGGGGGCCCCGGGCCGCACGGCACCGACTCGTACTCTCCGTTCATGATCTTGAGCTTGTCCTGCCGGGAGCTGTGGTGGAACAGGTCCGCAAGGAAGTCGTCGTTGAAGGCCGACGGGTCGATGTAGGCGCTCAGGTCGATGGACGTCTCGCTGTCTCCGATCTCACCGCCGAGGTCTGCCGGGTCTCTGTAGCCGGAGGAGGGCTGCTGGCCGTGGGTCAGGCTGCTCATCAGGGGCCGGGGCGCCACCTCGTACAGGTTCGACAGCTCCATGGAGAACCTAAAGCCGGGCATGCATGGCGAGGAGCTCCGAGAATCCAGTTTGGACAAAGTCTGCGTCAGTGTCAGGTCCTCGGGTGAGAGGGGGGCTACAGACCTGCACACATCAAGTTCTGTGAGTGTCACAGGTTCGATTTCTGCACAGAGAGAAGCGGAGAGAAGCTGCGGGGTGTCGGTGAGACTCCTCCTGCTCAGTAAACTCTGAGCTGTCAAACTGCGTTTATATAGCAGGAGTGAGTGGGCGGGCACACACACACACACACACACACACACACACACACGGTCCTGGATTTAACCCACTGTTCCCGCACAGATACATTTAAGGAGGAAAACCAGAATGAAATGTACATTACGCGCCGCGTTCAGCCCCTCGCTCCGACCTCCGTTAAGATAGAATCTAATTTTACTCGTATTTCGGGATTTTCATCACACTGGAGAACACGCGCAAAAATATTCTGTGCCTCTGCAAGAGCACGAGCCAGTCTGCGATTCGGCTAAAGTCAAACGCTCCAAACATCACTTTTCTTTGATTTAAACACACTCCTGTGAGTCCTCTGCCTCTGGCGCGCTCCTCTGAAACGCTCCGCGCGGCTCCACTGTGACACGATTTCAGTTGAAGCTTTAGTTTTACAGACAGAGACATTAAAGAGACACTTCTGTGGACGCAGTTTGGTGTTGGTCTCTGCGCAGAGGGAGCGGCGCGGTTCAAAGTGAGGAGTGATTACGGTGCGCCAGGTTATTAAGTTTATGATACCTCTGCTGAACCTGTGAATCACTGACAGGACGGAGCTCTGCAGACTTTAACCAAAAACTCGCTCACCTGAAGAGCGCGAGGGCGCAGCGAGCATTCAGACGCTTTCAAAGATATTCTGATCAGTTCTGGTTTTGAGCGTCAGGCGTGTTCATTCAAAAGTCTCTTAACAGCACATTAACTAAACACTAAAACATGAAACATAAAACATGCAAAAAAGACACCTTTTTAAAAAACATATTTTTAGTTGTATGACTTTTTCTTATTTTATGAAAAACAAAACTTATTATAGTCTATTTTGATTTTAAAAAGACATTAGTTAATAAACATTATGTCGCTAAAATTATGAGATGTATTCAGATTGAACATATAAACGCACTTTTAATTTAAGTATTTACATGTTTTCTGCTGCTCTCATGTAAAGATGTTTTTTGGTGGTTTTTATTGGGGTGGATGTTTTCTGACCGAGGTGCATCCAAAGGAGCGGGGTTACCGGGGGTCTGTGCGGGGTACCGGGGGTCTGTGCGGGGGTACCGGGGGTCTCTGTGCGGGGGTACCGGGGGTCTGTGGAGGGGGGGGCTCGGGTCGGAGACGGTTCAGCTGAGGGCTCCGGGGTTCAGGTTCAGGATAAACCGTTTGTGCAGAGGGAAGAAGCGGACTGGAGCTCCCTCTGTCGACTCAACACTGACACCTGATCTCTTCTGTGGAACTGCCATTTTTCTGATCTGTCGGTGATTTCTTTATTTATTTCCTGCAGGAAATTAATTCAGTTTTATTTTCTTTTTAATTTTATTTCCCCTCCGTTGCTTTATGACAAATATGTTGTTTTCCATAATTTTCTTTATTCTGTCCATTTTTTTCTGTCTTGTCCTGAATCAAAGTGTAGATTTCAGGAAGTGTTGTTGGATTCAGCAGCGTGTAAACTAAAGTCAGCGGGTTTTTGAATGAGATTCATTGAGGACGTTAATCCTTGAGGAGCTTCTGGGGTTTATTTCAGGTGATTCCAGGCATCCTTGGGCTATTGCTCCATACGAAGGTCATTCAGATCCTTGATGAGTTTAAGATCCTGGAGATGTGAAGTGTCTTTTTGTAGATTCAAGGAAATTACAAGATTTTGTTGAGGAAATTATGGTAATTAAGATTTTTTATTGATCCTGAATATGGTTCAAGGAGTCCTGTAAGAGGTCATTCAGATCCTTGAGGAGTTTTCTTTAAGATCCTGGAGAGTCAAAAAGAGTCAAATGGTGCTTGAGGATATTTTAATGATCCTGAATATGGTTCCAGGGGTCCTTGAATAGGTTTCTAAGGCTCCATAAGGAAGTCATGCAGATCCTTGAGGAGTTTTGGATCTTGGAGATGTAACAGATCTTTTAGTAGATTCAAGGTTTTCAAGGAAACGCCTGTCAGGACTGTATGCAGTACACAGTGTACTGTGGTGTGTACTGTCAGTACTGTATATGCAGTACACAGTGTACTGTGGTGTGTACTGTCAGTACTGTATGCAGTGTGTACTGCAGTGTGTACTGCAGTGTGTACTGTAGTGTGTACTGTAGTGTGTACTGCAGTGTGTACTGTAGTGTGTACTGTAGTGTGTACTGTGCGTCCTGAGCTGGTTTGACTTGGCTCACAGTCAGGGTGGATGACTCAGGCAGGGCGAGGTGGACATGTTGACCTTTGACCTCTCTGCTCACGCTCTCTCCGACTCCCTGCACCCAGCAGCTTCCTGTGTTTGTATCGTTTGTCTTTGTCCTTTTGTAAATAAATGTTTTCGTCTTGCATCCGTCCTGCTGCGTGTGTCCTCTCTTATGTTCGACAGCCGTAACACTTTAATCATCACGGCCCCGGGAGGCTTCATACGTCATAGATGAGTTTTGAAACAATAAATTCACAGATAAAAAAGCAGCCATCTCTCTTGTGCATTAGTGCATGTGTGTAATGTGTATGCAGAGCCCTGTAGTGCCGTCTATTGGCGTATCTATGGCAACATAAAGGACACACGGAAACATGAGGACAGAGACGTTAACGACATTTGAAACATACGTTTAAATACGTAAACATGCATTCATTTTCGTACACAAAGGGCGAATACATGAGGTCGATATTCAAACATTTAACCTGCAGAAAGAAAAACGTAAAAATCATTTTGACGCAGACGTGTCCGTCAGTCCGCCGTCTTCAGTCTGTGAAAACAGTTTTTTTAATGTCCTCTGATGACATCACTGTGATGTCATTTACAAACAAAATAACCAAAATATATTTTTCACCATCAGTTTATTGACACAGTTTCCATGATTTATGACATTTCTGCTGCGACTCGACAACTCGGGGATCAATGAAATTTCACAATTTCCCACTCATGATTTCGACTTTGAAGGGCCGTCCGAGTGCTTGGAACTCGAAAATACGATATTTTTGAGGAGCACGTGAAGGCAGCATATAAGCAATCTTATATTAAAACAGTTATATGTTTCCAGATTCATCCTCATTTATATGTTCAGATCACAGCAAGTTCACTTGAAATGACAAAATATTATTTTTATCACCATGACGTCAGCAAACACCACCACAAACCAAAATTCAGTTGACAGTTTTACAGTTTTTACTGGAAGAGCAGCTGTCACTCTAACAGCAGCTACTACATGAACACGGTCATGATTTCTCACATTTAAACTAAACCAGAAGCCTCTGGATTTAAATTTAGAAATAATAAAAATATTAATGTCATTATTTTGACTTGTTTGTGATGTGTGTGTGTGTGTGTGTGTGTGTGTGTGTGTGTGTGTGTGTTTTGTAACTGTCCTTTAAGTTGTTGACTTTTTCCTCCTCATGTTAAAAGTTTATCATGTTTTTTTTAACATAAAGTATTTCAAATATGTATTCTTGGTACAAAAGCACAAGTTATCATAATGTTACTCGATAGCAGAAAAACTTTGAAAATAGTTTATAGGCTACTATTTATTTGATTTTACTTTTATTATTTTATATTCATATTAATTTTTTTAATTTTTTTTATTTTTGCTGTAAAACACTTTGGTCAACTCTGTTGTTGTTAAGTGTGCTTTATAAATGAATTTTGGAATGGATTTTTACCTGAAATGTTTATTACTATTATTGTATTATGACTTTATGCTTTTATTATTATTATTATTATTATTATTATTGTTGATATTTGTATTAATAATGATAATTAAAAATAGGTATCTTTTTTTATTATTGTTTCTATTAATATTACTATGATTCTTTAATTTTAAAAGATTTTGTTGATTTTGTTTTTCTTCTTGCACACAAACACACACAATCATGCAAATAATCGTGGGTGTCATAGTTGACAAATTCTCCCAAATTTATTTGGCATGTTCTATACATGTGTATCATGTAAAAAAAATAAAAATAAAAAATAAAAATGAATATACTAGTATTTTTTTTAATTGTATTTACAAACAGAAAAATAAATACAAAACATTCATGCCAGGGATACAATGTTCACAGTATGTATAAAACAAATATTATATATTTCACAGTTGGAGTCAATGAGAAACTTCTTAAAGATGAGGTTCATTGTTTTTATGCCTTTTATCGTGGTAGCATATTGGTGCAGTTTTTGTAGGAAATTTTCAATTTTTGGCTTGGAGTCTGTCCCTTCATCAAAATCAGCTGAACAAGAAAGAGTCCTTGTCCTCCACGCTGCCTCCAAAATAAATAAAAATGTCTTTCCTGTAAACTTATCATTTGTCCCGCTGCTCTCCTGATGTAATGCTCAGCATCAATCTAAAATATTTTAGTACATTGATGAAAATAAACGGTGGATTGTTCCTTCTTGAGGTCACAGGAAGGTTTAATGTTATTGTAAACCTTTAGGTGTTGGTTTTGTTGGGTGGATTTTATGTAAAATGTGAAATGATTCATGTATAATTTTGAATAATTACCAGTCTAAATATAAAGCGAGTAATAATACATTTTGGGTGTGATTAAATGTCGTCATTCAGGGATGAAGTCATGCATGTTTGAACTAATTTGACCATCCTCATATTACATAAACAAAACCAACAGAAAACAACGGGGCTCCTGTTGGTCCAACCGGCTGTCAATCACTAGCTGCATTGCATCACTCTGCGGCACGCTCGCTCGTGATTGGCCAGCCGCTCGCTCCGCTGCCTCCTCCCGGCCTGTGATTGGCTGAGCGCGGACATTGCCGTACATGGTAAAAGATTTCGCAATCCTCTCCTCTCCATGTTCCAAACAAAAACACTCCGAGCTCTCACCGACGGGATTAAACTCACTCTTTCTGCGGAAACTTTGTCTTCTTTGACGGATGGTTGAGTCCGCCGCCGCCCCGGGAAGGTAACGTGTGATTTTAACTGTTTTAATGTCGGGAAAACAGCGCGAAAAGGGAGGTTTGGGGGCTGGTTAGCATCGGGAGCTAACTAGCTGGCTAGCTGCCCGGCTACACGGGCAGTGAAGGAGCTCAGGAAAGTCAAAATGTACTTAAGAGTGTGTTCAGAGACAAAAACACACAAATCATCGTCTGTTCTCAGAGTGTTGAAGCTTAGTGTCGAGTGGCAGGTCCGTGACTCGTCCGTCGGCTGCTCACAGCGAAGTAAAAGTTGATAAAAAGTGATTGGAAACGTAAATTTGTGGGACTTTGAGGAGACTCTGCGGTATTTTATGAGCCGTGTCTTTGTTTTCTGTGGTGTTTTGGTGTTTTTGAAACATTCGTGAAGTCCGGTAAAAGCTGAGATTTGCGTTTATCCCCGCATGACTCCGGAGTTCCCCTCTCTGGGCACAAAGAGAGCCGATGATGATGCAACAGCAGGCAACAGTGCGTGTTTCACCCGGAGCGCTTTCCGCTGCGCACACAGCTGACTGGCTGCATGGCAACGCGCCGACCAATCAGAGCACAGCTGCTAATTGAATAATAATCCCGCCAATCAGAGCAGAGCTGCTAATTGACCGTATAGAATAATAATCCGACCAATCATCATGTAGGAGGCTCTGCAGCTCACAGACAGCAGCAGAGTATTAACCCTTTAGAGTCTGTTTGTCTCATTTTAGTCTCTTTTCCTTCTTCCTGTTGTGATAACTGTGTGTGTGTTGATGCATGTGTCCTAAATGTAGTCCAGATTGTGTATTTGAGTGTAATCAGTGAATTTGCAGCTCAGCTCCTACAATAAGTCTAAAATACACTGTGGAAACTAAATAGTTACATTCAGACTGTTCAGGTCCAAAAATGCTCCATTGAAACCCATTCAAACTGACATTTTTGATCCCACAGCCATCAGAGCAGAAAAACAGGACTTGTATTATTTCTGGGTGTCATTCTGGGCTTTTGACTCTGAATTTGTCATTTTGACTATTTTCCACCCGATGAGGTCATTTTGACCATATTTGGCATATGGAGGAAATACATGCTATTTCCACTAGGTGACCTGTGACTGATGTCGGTTTAAAATATTAATTCAATGAAAATAGAAAATCATGTTATTGTATGATACCTTTTTAAAGTGTGAGTAATATGAGGTGGGCTCTACCTTAAGAAAATGTTTTTTTTTTAAATAGTGTAACATCTTATTGTTTAAAAGAATTATAAATACAGTTTTATGGAGAATATCTAATACTATTTTCCAGGTCACCTTTTAGAAATGTTCAGTGTTTTGTGGGACATTTCCTGCCAACTTGCTCATTGTGTTTTTAAAAGAAATCAGGTTTTTGTCAGGTTTCAGAGGTTTAGTGCTCATAAAAATGTGTCTTAATGCAGCACAAGAAACTGATGTTGGTCCGGACGTTAAAGGGTAAATGAGGTATTTCGGCCTGACAGCAGTACTGATGCTGATGGCGGGCTCGCTGCCACAGAGAGGTGGGTGTCAGCCCGCAGCAGCGGGGCACATGAATCCTGACTGACGGATTGAGGTCAGCCGAGACTCTGCGGCCCACTGCACATCTGCAGACGCGTTTTTGGGTTCGTCTGTGGGAAGCTGTGGAGGCTGGAGAGGACGCGCTGTCGTGTGCTCACTTTCATAAAATGCTGCTAGAGCTCAGAGGTTCAGGACGAGGAGCGTGTCGGCGCTCACTCAGATGACTCGGATCGGGATCGGGGCCCAAAAAAACCCCGGGGAAACCCCTCTGTGCACGCTGAACGGCATCCACCAGCCGTCATGTGACCTGAGTGATGAAATGATTTACAGTCGCAGAAGAGCTGCAATAAGAGACCTCCCCCTCGAGCCCGACCCATTTATCACATATATTTAACATATTCATATTTAACAGCATATCGGCATCGGCGTAGATTTTTTTCCGATACGCACCGATAAGAAAACGTTTTTTACAGAACAAATGATGCAGAAAACGCTGCTCCGTGGTTCAGAAACGGTCAATAACTGACTGATACTGAAGAGTACTGATGTTTGATTAATGTATTTAGAGCATACAGTACTAAGATAAGATAAGATAATCCTTTATTAGTCCCACAGTGGGGAAATTTCCAACATACTGACATGTATTTTAGTTTCATCCTCTTTATTTGAAAGGTCAGTGAAGACTGATGCTGAACACGCAGGGCAGATGTTTGGTTATTTATTGCTGTTTGTGTGTGATGTTCAATAAGTTAATTGTTAAGTAAAAGTGGTTTGTTTAAGAAAGCAGATGCAGAGTACTTTTGCATATCGGTGCAAAAAAACTCACTATATCAGTAATCTGTGAATTTCACTGAAATATTGGTAATGGTCTCTCATATCAAATTCAACATTTTTATTAATCACAGCAATTTTAAAAATTACTTTATAAATTACTTTATTTACCATTTGGAAGAGAAAAATAAGATTTCTACAATAAGATTTCAAGATTTCTTATGTGTAAAAATCCATAAATTAAATCAATAAGATTATATATTAGAAAACCTACACTTAAGAAAATCGTAATTTGTTTTCTTTCGATTTTATGGGCAGGTGAAATATCTTTTTGTGTCAACATCTTAATATTTGTGCCAAAAACCTTGTTTCCAAATTCATTAAACACTGTGGTCTATGTAAGAAATCACTCAGTCTGTTTCCATGGTGATACAAAAAAGTGAATTATTGTGTCAGTGCCTCTAAAACTGGAATTTTAGATAATCAGACAGATCGATAATGACAGTAACTGTTGGTGATTTTATCGTTGTTGTCGTCCTCCAGGCGTCTCTGAGGCGAAGAATCTGCTGCTTCCTGTCACTGATTCATCTGCACACCTGAGGAGACTCAGACATCAGCACCTGAAGGCAGCACATCCAAATGAGCCGGCCGTCGCAGCCGAAACTAACCACATCTGACCACAACGGCGTGAGCGTCATCCAGAGTCAGGCCCACGCCGCTTCCTCCTCGGCCGTAGCCCGAGCACAGCAGGTCCCCCAGCTCGTCCCCGCAGGCCCGTCAGCCGGAGGCGGTAAGGCCCTCCCCCCCAGCAAGCTGAAGAAGCCCCCCGCAGACAAGGACAGCGACGAGTACCGCCAGCGCCGCGAGCGCAACAACCTGGCGGTGAAGAAGAGCCGCATGCGCAGCAAGCAGAAGGCGATGGACACGCAGCAGCGCGTCAACGAGCTGAAGGAGGAGAACGAGCGGCTGGAGGCCAAAATCAAACTGCTGAGCAAAGAGCTGAGCGTGCTCAAAGACCTCTTCCTGGAGCACGCGCACAACCTCGCAGACAACGTGCAGCCGCCCGCCGGCGCAGAGGGCTCCAGCCCCGCCCCCAACAACACCGCCGCCAACGGGCAGTGAGGAGGGGGGGCGGGGCCACAGGGACGTTTGACCACAGTTCGCCCGCCGCAGCTTTTCTGGAAACTTCTGTCACTCGGGAAACCTGAACTCACACCTTCTTCTTCTCCTTTCTGCTTTTTTGTTTTTTATATTTAATCTGTTTAAGCTCCTCCCCCACGCCAAAACGTTTCCCACAGTCCTCCGGGGAAAGTTCCATCGTTATCGCAGAAGTCGTGAAAATGAAACCATGAGGAGTTTTTGGACGTCTGCAGAATGAATGACTCAGAGGTCTGAAAGTGGAAACCAGTCCCGGTCTTTCTCAGGCGGTCTGCGTTTTAACGTGAGAGTGTCGTGGAAAAGTTTGAACAGACTCTGACATCACGTATGGTGAACAGTCACGTGTTATTGATCGATGGATTGACTGATCGGTGGACGTGAGGAGCTCCTACAAACTGAGACGTGGTCCAGTCAGAGAAACCGGACCTGCAGGCGTCTGTAGGATACAAACGCACACTTCCTGTCGGCTCCCGTAAACCCGGCGGCGTGACGCTTGACTTGCTCTCCGCCGCCGCAGGATGAAGATGTATATGGTTGAATTCCCTTTTTTAGGATGTGTATTTTTTTCTTTTGAGAAGAGAGTTTTTGAGGTGGTTTGTTCACTACATGTCGATGTTTCAGCAGCGAGTCTGAATTTAAACTGAAAACACCTTTTTCACTCTGCAGAGCGGAAACGCACGAGGCGAAACCGCTCAGTCGCACTCTGCTCGAGACGCCGCGAGAGAACAGAATCCTCCGCAGCAGCCGGCTGAATTCACCGAGTGTTTGAGGCCGAGTCGGTCAGTCGAGTCTTTCCTGCAGAGAGGAAACAACCTGGGTCGGCCGTCACGTTTGTGAGTCGCTGCAGGCCTCATATTTTAACACAGTACAACGTTGTGTTTTTCGCAGAATGCTGACTAATGCAATAAATTTAAATTTCTTACTGTTTTTCAACTGCAAATTAAGGACAAACTTTGTCAGCATCTGTTTTATCAAATAAGATCATTTTTATTTTCATTTTTTATTGCAGCAGCATGCATCCAGTGGACTGAAAAAGCTTTTTTTTATTCGTCGGCTAAAAAAAGTTTAATTTGTATTTGCCACATCATTCATTTCTAATATTTTTTAAAAACGACTTTGCCTTCGTGTATAGATACAATATCTCCACCCAAAATATTGCGATTCTGTGTTATATTGACCTTTTGCTCAGCTCTGGCTGATAGGTGTGCAGGTGAGCTCACCTGCCTCGACAAAACTTTGCAGTTTAAACATCATTAATTAAAAGAGAAACGACGGAGCCGAACACGGAAACACTGTCAAACAACACCAGAAAAATGTGTGTAAAACATTTACATTTCTACCAGAATTTGGATTTTCCATCGAGGTCGAGGAAATACAAGTTTATTAAATACGCAGCGCTTCGTTATCTGTTCGCGATGGAAGTTTTAAAGAAGCAAAGAAACAAGTTTCTAAGATGCAGGCAGTTCAGCACGGAATCAGCGTTCTCAAAAATCAGCCGTGAATCTGCATTTTTAGGACACGTTGAGCGTTTTATGGTCGGACTGAAGCGACAGCAGACGAGTTTCCATCACAGTCGTTCAAAACTTAAGCGATATTTAGTAAATGTTGACCGTGTTTCCGCCGCGTGATGTCATGTGACATCTCCTCTGGTGATAACATCCAAGTAACCATGGCGATGGATGTTCACAACATCAGCAGCTTTATTTCACGTAGGCGTGTTACGGAGCCACGATGGAAAGGCGAGCTGCTGTGCTTCTGTCGCGTGGGGAGGCAGGTGTGTGTGGCCTCGGGTGTGTGTGGCCTCGGGTGTGTGTGGCCTCGGGTGTGACGCTCTGCGTGTCGCAGAGGTGACGTGTGGGCGGAGACGCTGCAGCAGCTTTTCTTGTTTTTTCAGATCTCTTGTTGTTCTGGAGTTCGGTCACATGCTCCCGTCGAGGGTTAGCCCTCCACATTTACCGGTTCTCTCAGTTTGAAAAGCTCGCGTCTCTTCTGATGTCACGCCGTCCTCAAGCAGCGCCGTAGCCGTCAGTTCCTGATCGATCTGTCTCTGCAGTCTGAAGTGAATCTTCAGTCGAATAATTCATCTGAAATGAAAAATCAATAATCAGAATAGCTGCTGATCTGATCGACTTGTCAATAATTGAATGTTTCATTTGCTTCGTATTGTTTGAAAACAGAAACACTTAAACGATAACTGATTGGTTTTGTCTTTAAAAATGGGAAAACTAAAATGTTTTAGTTGCAGAAATGACTCGTTATTGTTTACATTTCTGTCCTTTGATTATTAACCCTTAAAAAACTGAGCAATTTGGCCTGATTTCTTTCAGAAACACAGCAAGTGAGGAGCTTCAAGATAATACCTGAAATCTAACTGAAAAACCAAAAAATGTTTAAAGAAAAATATAAAAGAATAAATAAATAAATAGATAAAAAGGTTAATAATCATTTTAAAAAAATGTTTTCACTTTTTCTTACAAATTTTCAGGTCTGTTTTCTCGCAGTTTTTCGGGACGTTTCTTGGCGAGCTCCTCTTTGCCTTTTTCACCACGTTTTGAGAAAGAAATCAAACCAGTTTGCTGAAGTTTTGAACATTTGAATTCATTTGGAAGGCGTCAACGTAGCGCAAAAAACTTTTTTTCAAGGTTTTAAAGGGTTAATACAAGCTGTTTCCTTTTTGGTAAAACTGGACACAAATACGACAGTGAGACCCAGGTTGTGTTTTAGAAAATCATTTTAAATATAGAGATGTGAAATTCTGTCAGTGTATGTTCCCGCCCTCCAACGCTCACCTCCACCTGTGTGTGTGTGTGTGTGTGTGTGTGTGTGTGTGTGTGTGTGTGTGTGTGTGTGTGTGTGTGTGTGTGTGTGTGTGTGTGTGTGTGTGTGTGTGTGCGTGCGTGCGTTGTGGGCGTGTGTGGGCGGAGCCAGACGCCTCACATGTATCAGACAGTTGATGGCGAGCCGCAGCTTTAATTAGATCCAGTCTAAAACGGGCCGGGTCGTCTCTGAGGTCTGAGCAGATGTGGGCAGATGTGGAGAGGGGGCGGGGCCGCAGCGTGTTGTTGTCAAACTTTATAATTATGAGCTTTGTTTGGGCGTGGAGCGTTTGTCTGTCAGGAGCTTCACCTCCCTGCAGGAATGTTGTCTGTCTGAGTCCTGCTGCTCCGGAGCCGCTCAGCCCACCAGCGTTCCCACAGCGTTCCCACAGCGTTCCCACAGCGTTCTGGTCATTTGCACTTATGTTAAAAGTCTCTGAGAGGACAGGTTGTCATATCTGCCTTTTATCATTTTACAGCCTTCAGTCTTCAGTGAGACATTTTCCAAAATCATAAAAGTGCGTGTTGTGTTGATAAATAAGAAACTAAAATCCTGTTTTTAAAGTTTTCACTGATTTTCACAGAATATTGTGCAGCATCGATCATCATGCAGGTTCGTGTTCTGACCTCCGGTCTGAATCATTCACACTTTCTCTCAGTGAAATGAAGTTTGTTTCACTTCAGAAGGAAATGTTTGAAGTCCTGTGTTCATGTTTTCTTCAGAAATCCCCAAAAGTTTTTAAAGAAAAAAATTAGCTGAAAATGTTTTGTAAGAAACAAAAAACATTTTTTCTTTGAAAATCACCAAAAACAATTTAAAGAAAATCAGCTTTTCTTTCAAAATCCAAAACATTTTTTACGTGGAAAATCACCTTTTTTTCTTTTACAATCCCCAACAACTACAAAAACCCGAAAGCCCAGTAATTTGACCCCTTTGGATTGGCCTTTTTTCCCTCATAGTCCTGCAGATTTATTGGTAAAATGTGTATGAAGCCCGCTCACGTGATGGAACGTTGTGGGAACGTTGTGGGAACGTTGTGGGAACGTTGTCCGCTCGCTGGCTGAGCCCCCTGGTCGAGCTCGGCCTTCATCTTTTTCACTTTTCTATGGTTGTTTTTTTGTACGTTTCTTTAAATCTCAGCATGTTTGTAGAGAAGTCTTTGCATGAGCAGCGTGCACTCGGATGAGTGGATAAGGAAACCGAAATAACGCCGCGGTGTGTCGGGATGTTTGTTCTGCTTCGTCTGAATGTTGCTGGGCAGCATTTCTCTGTCAGCTTTTTTATATCAGAGGAATCTGGGCTAACGTGCATTGTAAATTAAAACTGAGTACAAAAGTTCAACCCTGGGTTTGGTTTTTATTTACGTCCGTGTCGCCGCACAAAGACGAAACGCTTTCATCATATTTCATAATTAGATTTGCCTCAGTGAGTCAGATAATCGTAAACATCTTCAGACTCTTTAAATGTGTCTGAATATCGGCTGAATTATGTGTCATGAAGCATGTTGGATATTTATATGTTTTAAAGCGGTCAGCGCTGATCTACGATCAGACACTTGTTCTTCTTCTGCTGCTGCTTTTAAAGAAGTCCTGATTAAACCCCGCTGACACTGTTAACCCTTTAAAACTCTGCAAACTGGCTTGATTTCTGAAAAAAAAAAAAGAAAGAAGGCAATGAGAAACAAAAGGAGAAATGACCCAAAAATCAGCAATAAAATAAAATAATTAATAAAAGAAAAAACTGCAAACAAAAAAAGTTAATAAAAAAAAACAACAACAAGGCAATAACCTCAAAAAAATGCTTCAAAACTTAAAATAATTAAAATAATTCCCTAGCTTTTTTAAAAAGAATTTCCCTAAATCTACTAATTTCTTGCAATTTGTGGAACATTTCTTACCAACTTTCTCATTGCCTTTTTTCAGTGTTTTTGAAGGAAATCATATCAGTTTTCAAAGGGTTAAATGCTTGAATGGCGTCTGAAAGCAGCACAAACAAACCTGATGTTGCTCCAGGTTTCAAAGGGTTAACTCTCCGAGTAGCTGACATATGAGACTCATCTGGATTTGGTGCAGAAACGGAGAATATTTCACGTTTGAAATGACTGAGTGGAAAAATGAAAATGCGAGATTTCTGCAGACGATGAATCAGAGCGAAATTCATTCATGATCTCAAACACGACGCTTCACTTCAGTTTTCACAGATTTCCAGCTGACGTTTCAGAACTTCAGAAATAATTCAAACATTAATTAAACCCTGAGAAGGTTTTTTTAACCGGGGACTGGTTGAGCATTAAAGGGTTAAATGAGGAGTGTGAAACACGTTGTTATTTATATCTTCATTACCGATCCCTCAGCCGTCTCATCAGGTTATTTATGCCTGTTTTTATTGATTTTACTTCTTGACGAGCCAGCCAGCTGTAAATCAGTTTGTCGTATGTTTTCGGCGAGAGCCAAACGCTT